>NW_005871431.1:587360-593634 GCF_000147115.1 Myotis lucifugus | reverse complement strand
AATCTATATCAAAAAAAAAAAATAACAGGATCTCTGAGAGAACCTTTCGTCATCACCAAAAAAAGAGTACAGACGCAGAAAGGATGTGAGCCTGGGCCGGCTGGGATCCTGCCTCCTGCGCGTGGCACCAGCCGTTCAGTCCCCACAGCACCGGTTCCCCACAACACCGGCCGGTAACTTCGGGATGGAGTTTGTGCGGGCGCTGTGGCTGGGCCTGGCGTTGGCGCTGGGACCCGTGCCCGCCGGGGGCCACCCGCAACCGTGCGGCGTCCTGGCGCGCCTGGGGGGCTCCGTGCGCCTGGGCGCCCTCCTGCCCCGCGCACCCGCCGCCCGAGCCCGCGCCCGCACCGCCCTGGCCCGGGCCGTCCTGGAGCATCGGCTACCGCACAACCTGAGCTTGGAACTGGTGGACGCCGCGACCCCCGCACGCGACCCCGCCTCGCTTGCCCTCGGCCTGTGCCAGACGCTGGGGCGCCGGGCGTGGTAGCCGTACTCGCCTTCCCCGAGGCGCGGCCGGAGCTGCTGCAGCTGCACTTCCTGGCGGCCGAAACCGACACCCCCGTGCTCAGCCTGCTACGGCGGCCCCCACGCGCACCCCTCGGCGCCCCGGTCGCACGACGCTGAAAGTCAGGACTCGGGGGTCTGGGATGCGGATCAGGGAGGCCCCGGGAGATCCTGGGGTGCGGGGACCCTGGGACCCGCGGGACGGATGGACTTCTGGACCGCAAATGCAGGGGCCTCGGGATGCTTAGGAGTCCGATGACACCGTCGCTGAGTTCGCGGGACCTGGGCCCCTGGACCCCCGGTGCTCCCAGAGCATGGTAACCAGAGGCAGGAGTCCAGGGGCTCCCCTGGTCCACGGTTCCGGGACCCTTCGGGACTTCTCTGGACCCCGGAATACAGACCCTCAGGATGCCCCCTTTGGGGCACGGAACTCGGGTGCAGACCCTTTGCCTGAGCCTTGGTGGTGGAGCCCCGCCACTGCAGCCACCCACCCTCTCGGCCCCAGGACCCATCCCGCTCCCTGAGAGCGGCCACTTCCAGGGCCAAGGGCAGCTCTAGGTTCCCACCAGGCGGGACCACAGATCTGGGAAGGGCCTCCCTCTTTGCTCTCTGGGGGTGGGGTGCCCTTCTTGGGTCCTCAGGCCACTCTCACTCCAAAGCCCTCCCTCCATCCTCCTTTTCACACTCTCCACCTTTTTGGAGTTTATTTTCTAGACACACCCCCATCCCCACCACAGGCCCAGATCTGGGATGGAGTTTTTAAAAAATGAGATGAGGAGAGAAGGGTGACAGGCAGGGCTCTGGGGACCCTGTTGTGCCCCAGGAAAAGACCCCCCATATACACCTCCTAGGCCCAGCAGAGAGGGACGTGGATCTGGTGGGAGCCGCCCTCCCCCCCAAACCACCATAAAGCCCCTCCTCTGGGAGGGGAGACCCCGACCCTGGAAGAGGCCTGGAGTTTCACTAACCCCGCTGTCACTGCTGAGGCCCGTTTTCCTACCCCTGCCTCCTCCCCATGGAAGATGCAGGACGCCCTCTTCTGCCGCCTCTAAGAACTGCGCCCCTGCAGTTGGAACTGTCGGGTTTTTCTGGGGACTGACTGAGCAGCGGTGCCCAGCCTGTCCCCCAGCACTGGGTGCCCTGTCCTCATGCAGGCAGCATCCTGCCCACCATAGGTGTCTCTCAAAGCTCTCCCCTCTTTCACAGGCTGATCAAATCTAGGAGAACTTTCTGTGTGCTATTGGGCACAAAGGACCCCTTAGCCCCTGGTTTGCCTGGCTCAGGGGCAGTGATGTGTAGGAGTCCTAAGAGGAAGCACTCTGGCTTGGCTCCCAGCATGAAGTCATCAGCCAGTTGATGATCATGGAGCCTTAGTCCTGGACTCTTGAGGGGTTCCCAGACCGGAGGGGTGGGAGAGGTCAGGACTGTGGTGAATGAAGGATTTGAGGTTGCGAGAGTCCAGAGGGGAGCCAGAGTTCTAAGGTGGATGGGAATGTCTAAATAGAGGAGGGGGCAGTGGGGCTGAGTTTTGAAGAATGTATAGGAGTTGACTGACGTAGAGAGAGAAAAGTATTCCAGATTGGGAATGGCACATGCAAAAATCCTCCAAGTGGGATGCTACCAGGGTGGCCAGAGACACAACAGAAGGCCCTAAATGTCAGGCCAGGGAGGCTGGGCTTAGTGCTGCTGGCTGTGGGGAACACAGAAGGGTTTAGAGCAGAGGTAGGCTGGGAGGAGACAGGCATGAGGTCTAGTTACCAAGATGGCCTCTGTTTATTGGACACCTATTGGCGGGGGTGGGAAGGACATGGTGGTCACCAGCCCTAACTGTGACCACCCCCCTTCCCAGAACCCGTTTCACCTACAGTTGGACTGGGCCAGCCCCCTGGAGACGCTGCTGGAGGTGCTGGTGTCCGTGCTGCAGGCCCATGCCTGGGAGGACGTTGGCCTGGTGCTCTGCCGCACGCGGGACCCTGGTGGCCTGGTGGCCCTCTGGACAAGCCGGGCTGGCAGGGCCCCAAAGCTTGTGCTGGACGTGAGCCGACCGGACACCGGTGATGCAGGGTTGCAGGCCCGCCTTTCTTCGCTGGGGGCGCTGGAGGGGGGCTCAGCCCTAGTACCTGTGGCCGTGCTCCTTGGCTGTGACATGGCCCGTGCCCGTCAGGTGCTGGAGGCTGCCCCTCCCGGGCCCCGCTGGGTGCTAGGCACGCCGCTGCCTGCAGAGGCACTGCCCACTGAGGGCCTGCCACCTGGGCTGCTGGCACTGGGTGAGGTGGCCCGACCCTCACTGGAGGCCACTATCCACGACGCGGTGGAGCTGATAGCACGGGCGCTGGGCAGCGCGGCCCGTGTGCAGCCAGAGCGTATCCTTCTCCCCGCCACCACCAACTGCAATGACCTGAAGCCACCCCAACTCCAGTCCTCAGGCCACTTCTTGGCACAGTGAGTGGGGACCCTGCTGTAGGAAGGGGTGCAGCCTCCACATGGAGCTGCCTCTGTCTGGGGCAACGTTATTGGGCACTTGCTATATGCCAGGCACTGTGGCCTCATGAGAGGGTGGCTTTGTCCCTGTCTTGGTGGAAACAGGCCTGAGAGAGGAATTCTGGTGAAGGGCATGCTTGGCACTGTGGGAGAAGTGGGAGAGGGCAGCGGGCATGTGTCTCTGCCTGATCCCAGGGGAGGTCTGGAGAGTGGACAGCTCCCCAGAGCCAGGGGGCACTACCTGGGCATTCAAACTGGATGGTCAGCGTTGACTTCACGCCCCTGCTGGTAGAGACCTGGTGTGGGGGGACGCAACTGCATCCACAGTGGTCCCTGGTCTGTGCTGAGAGGGTCTGAGCTTTGCTGGGGGGGCTCCCACTACTTGATGTCTGTCTGCCTCCCACCTTCTGCCAGGTTCCTGAGCAACACATCCTTCCAGGGCCACACGGGGCCAGTGTGGGTGACCAGCTCCTCCCAGGTGTACATGTCCCGGCACTTCCAGGTGTGGAGCCTGCGCCAGGACCCGCTGGGCACCCCAGCCTGGGCCACACTGGGCAGCTGGCAGGATGGGAGGCTGGAGTTGGAGCCAGGGGGTGCTGCTGTGCAGCCCCCGTCCCCGCTGGGTGCCCAGGTCCGGCCTAAGCTGCGTGTGGTGACCCTGGTGGAGCATCCGTTTGTGTTTGCCCGAGAACCAGATGAGGATGGGCAGTGCCCAGCAGGACAGCTGTGCCTGGACCCTGGCACCAACGACTCTGCCACCCTGGACGCGCTGTTTGCTGCCCTGGCCAACGGCTCGGTGTCCCATGCTCTGCGCAAGTGTTGCTATGGCTACTGCATTGACCTGCTGGAGCGCCTGGCAGAGGACACACCCTTTGACTTTGAGCTATACATTGTGGGCGATGGCAAGTACGGTGCCCTGCGGGATGGCCGCTGGACTGGCCTGGTGGGTGACCTGCTAGCTGGCAGGGCCCACATGGCAGTCACCAGCTTTAGCATCAACTCAGCCCGCTTGAAGGTGGTAGATTTCAGCAGCCCCTTCTTCTCCACCAGCCTGGGCATCATGGTGCGGGCGAGAGACACGGCCTCACCTCTTGGGGCCTTTATGTGGCCGCTGCACTGGTCTATGTGGCTGGGTGTCTTTGCCGCCCTGCACCTCACCGCGCTCTTCCTCACGCTCTACGAGTGGTGCAGCCCCTATGGCCTCACACCCCGCGGCCGGAATCGTGGCACCGTTTTCTCCTATTCCTCAGCCCTCAACCTCTGCTACGCCATCCTGTTTGGACGCACAGTATCCAGCAAAACCCCCAAGTGCCCCACCGGGCGTCTGCTCATGAACCTGTGGGCCATCTTCTGCCTGCTCGTGCTGTCTAGCTACACGGCCAACCTGGCTGCCGTCATGGTCGGGGACAAGACTTTCGAGGAGCTGTCAGGGATTCATGACCCCAAGGTGGCTGGCTGTGGGGGCTGTGGCCAGAGCTGGGAGGTTGCCCACTCACACACTACCCATCCTGAGACCCAACTACCTGTGGCATTTACTCGTGCAAACATTTATTGAGCACCTGTGGTGTGCCAGGCACTGGGAACACAGCTGGGACAAAATAGGTGACGATCCCCATCCCCGGTGGAGACGTGGCAAGAATCAAGCAAAACAGATGGTGTGTGAGTGCCAGGGCCAAAAATAAGGCAGAGGAGGGACACAGGAATGTTTGGACATTTTCTCAAATGGAGGTCAGAAATTCCTCTGGGAGGGGTGACATGAGGGACTTTTATATGGACGTCAGAGAGGAGAGGGCACAGCCCCCATGCAAAGGCCCTGTGGCAGGACCTTGCCTGGTATTGTTGGGGTGTTGGAGGAACATCTAGGAGGAGAGAGAGGGAGCAGAGGGAGGGAGGGAGGTGAGGTCAGGGAGGTAACAGAGGGGGCAGGTCGTGCAGGGCCTATGGATGCAGGAGGCCCTGGGCTTCTAAAGTAGTTCCCTCTGAGATGAAACTTCTGGGAGCCCTGGAGGGCTGTGGGCAGAGCAGGGGTGTGCCCCAGTCTACATATTTTTATTTTTAAAAACATTTATATATTTAAAATACTTTTATTGATTTCAGACAGGGAGAGGGAGATACAGAATCATCAATGATGAGAATCATTGATCGAATGCCTCCTGCACACCCCACACTGAGGATTGAGCCTGCAACCTAGGCATGTGCCCTGACTGAGAATTGAACTATTACCTCCTGGTTCATAAGTCGACACTCAACCACTGAGCCATGCCGGCTGGGCTTAAATTGATTATGGAGAGAGAGGAAGAGAGAGAGAAACATTGATCTGTTGCCTCCTGCACACACCCCTACCAGGGACTGAACCCACAAGTTGGGCATGTGCCTGACTGGGAGTTGACCTGGCGAGCTTTCAGTGCACAGAACTCTCAACCAACTGAGCCACACTGGCCAGGGATACATATTTTTCTTTTTTAATCAAAAAGTTTTGAATATCCCTGAGTGGGAAGCAAAGACCATGAATGAACCTATTGTCTGGCTCCAAAGTCAACTGCCAGCTGCTTTCATCCATCACTGACCTCAGTTGCTGAGTTATTACAAAACAAATCCCAGACCTTATATAATTTCATCATAAATACTTGGAATTTTGACAAATATTGGACCCATTTTCCCAGTTGTGTTTTTTTTTTTCTTCCAGTTTGACACATTTGCAGATGGTAGAACCCTCCCAGCTCTTGAATTCCCTCTCACTTGTTTCCTAGTGTTTGTTGAAGTTGTTGTTGGGTTTTTTTTGTTTTGTTTTTTAAATATACTTTATTGATTTTTTACAGAGAGGAAGGGAGAGAGATAGAGAGCTAGAAACATCAATGAGAGAGAAACATCAATCAGCTGCCTCCTGCACATCTCCCACTGGGGATGTGCCCGCAACCCAGGTACATGCCCTTGACCGGAATCGAACCCGGGACCTCTCAGTCTGCAGACCGACGCTCTATCCACTGAGCCAAACCGGTTTCGGCTGTTGTTGGGTTTTTGTTGTTCATAGCATCTCCTACTGTTTGAATCTGGCTGATCGCATCCCCTAAGGCCGTGGTCGGCAAACCGCAGCTCGCAAGCCACATGCGGCTCTTTGGCCCCTTGAGTGTGGCTCTTCCACAAAATTCCACGTGCGGGCCGCGCACATACAGTGTGATTGAAACTTCGTGGCCCATGCGCAGAAGTCAGTATTTTGTGGAAGAGCCACACTCAAGGGGCCAAAGAGCACATGTGGCTCGTGAGCCGCGGTAGCCCATGAAGGCTGTGA
>NW_005871431.1:583416-587143 GCF_000147115.1 Myotis lucifugus | reverse complement strand
AGGGAGGGAAAGAGGAGACGTCAATGTGAAGCACATTGCCGGGTTGCCTTCTTGCACGTGCCTTGACTGGAGGCAGCGAGCAGATCCCACAACCCAGTTGTGTGCCCTTTCCAGGAGTCAATCTATGACTCTCTGATGTGACGCTTATGCTTCTAGCCACCATGGACCAGGGCATGGTGGTGGGGTGTTCTTAAGGCAGAGCCGACCCCGCAGGGTTTGCAGGTCAGGTCATGGGATGAAAGGAGGGAGAACAAGGAGCCCTGGAGGAAGTGGTGGGAGGAGGTCTGGAGTTCAGGGCCACGTCTGTGTGATGGACTCTGGGTAGTGCCTGCCCACAGGGGACACTAGGTCATGTCTGGGGATATTTGTGGTTATCACAGTGGGGGTACTCCGGGCATTGTGAGGATGGGGCCAGGGATGCTGCTCTACACTTGCAGTGCCTGGGACAACCCTCCACAGGAAATGACCTGGCCTCATGTCAGCCGGGAGGGGAGACGCTGGTTGAGAGCTTTGGGCCTGGGTGGGAGGCCAGAGCAGAGTCAGGTGGGAATGCAGGTGAGTGCAGAGAAGGGCCTGGCACTGACCACTCACCTGCCCACAGCTGCACCACCCGTCCCAGAGCTTCCGCTTTGGCACTGTGTGGGAGAGCAGTGCAGAGGCCTACATCAAGAAGAGCTTCCCTGAGATGCACGCGCACATGCGGCAACACAGCGTACCCACAACACCCCATGGCGTTGCCATGCTCACGTGAGGCCAGGGCATACAGCAGGATTGGGGGTGGGGGGGAGGCAGGGAGGCCTACCAGGGCAGGTGTTCACCCCCTCCACATCCCCACAGGAGCGACCCCCCCAAGCTCAATGCTTTCATCATGGACAAGTCACTCCTGGACTATGAGGTCTCCATCGACGCCGACTGCAAACTGCTGACTGTGGGCAAGCCCTTTGCCATTGAGGGTGAGAGGCCCGAGACCAGTGACCCTGAGGCAGCAGGGAGCCACTGAGGGCTCCAAGTGGGCACAGCTCCCCTGGGCTGTGTCCAGTCTGGTCCAACCCAATTCCTGGCCTTCATCAGGTTATGGCATCGGACTCCCTCAGAACTCACCGCTCACCTCCAACCTGTCCGAGTTCATCAGCCGCTACAAGTCCTCTGGCTTCATCGATCTGTTGCATGACAAGTGGTACAAGATGGTACCTTGTGGGAAGCGGGTACTTGCTGTCACAGAGGTGGGACAGGGCCTGGGACACAGGGTGTGGGTAGGGTGTGGGGGCTCTGAGCCTGTGTGGGCTGAGGTGGCCAATCCCCTGAGCATAAGCAAGATGTGTATTTGTCTGCTTTTGCGCAGTCCTGTTCATCCTACAAAATCCCAGCTCCAGTGCCCTCTCCTCCTTGGAACCTTGCTCCAGAATATGGAGCCCTAGCCTCCCAACCCAACTGTACAGCCCCAGGTCCATCTCTGGCCCAACCTGTGTCCTCCAGGCCAGGGCTCCCCAAGGGTCTGCCATGACCATGAAGGGCTGGTGCCTGTGTCCCACCTCTGCAGACCCTGCAGATGGGCATCTACCACTTCTCCGGTCTCTTTGTGCTGCTTTGCCTGGGCCTGGGTAGTGCCCTGCTCAGCTCTCTGGGGGAGCACATCTTCTACCACCTGGTGCTGCCATGTATCCGGAGGGGTAACAGGTTGCAGTACTGGCTACACACAAGTCAGGTGAGGAGATGGCACAGGGCGGGCAAGCATGGGCAACCTCCCAACCTGACCCAACACAGCCTCTATCTGGCTCACAGAGAATCCACCTCGCCCTCAACACAGAGCCGCTGGACAAGCAGAAAGAACCTGAGCCAAGGTAAGGGGCTCCCACTCCACCAGCTCCTACACTCGCCTCGGGCCTGCCATCTTACACCTGCAGGCCCCACTCCCATTCCAGAGCCGAACCAGTAAGTCCATGCCTCCCACCACTCAGCCTCCTAGGAACCCTGACCCCAGAGAGCAGAGAGGGACCGCCTGTCCCTTGGGGGATACTGATCCAGCCCCATCCATCCTCTGTTCCCAGGGATCTGGAGAAGCAGCAACAAGACATACCAACTGCCCGGTCAGGCCAGGGCAACTGGACACGGGTGTGCCAGGCCATGGTAAGGGAGCGTCATGTGCACTTCCTTCTGGAGCCAACCTTGGCCACTGCTCCATCAGTAGTGGGCACAGATGTGGAGGGGAACAGGTCACCTGAGGGTCCCATCCGGCTCTGCTCCAATGGCCAGCCACCCACCATGCTGCCCACTGGCGCCCCACGCCCGGGGGAGCTGGAGGAACTGGAGCAGCACATTGCGGACGCACGTTCAAGGCTCCATCAGGCGCTGGTGCGGCATGGGGAGCTCCTGGCCCAGCTCCCAGGTGGCAGCTGCGATGGGCCACTGTGCCTGCTCTAGGCCTCCGGTGGTCTCCACCTGCTTCATCACTGGGAGGTGGCCATGCCACACCAACCCAGCCCACTTGACTTTGCATGAGGGCGGACCCTGCAGGAGCTAATCCCAGCACCGGGTGCATGCAGACACTGGCTGGGTGCTGTCAACAGACAGTTTATTCTATATACAAACACAATTTTGTACACTGCAATTAAATAGAATGGAATGAGCACTCTGCAGTCCTCACCGAGTGACATAGTTGGGCCGTTGGCTCTCTCCAGCAGGAGCAAGGCTGGACCCTAGCGCCCGGTTGCTGTTTTTGACAGTTGGCGCCCACACACTGTGTCCCTGTGCCAATACCCCAGCCCTGGCACGCATATATGGGGGCAGGGGCTGTGGAAAAGGCACTGCGCACAACAGAGCACCCGCTGAGTGGCCAGGACAGTGAGGGAGGCCCCCACCAGTGTTCACCTGGCTCAGAGACTTGCTGGGCTCTCCCCCTAGATACAGCTTGCTCCAGACCTTACACCAACCCCTTCCAGAGCCTTCTATGGAGACCCCATCCCTTTTTTCTGCCCTAGCTCATCAGCCTGCCTTGATTTGCTGGCTGAGGGGACCCACCACAAATGTGGCAGGGACAGGCTGTGGGCAGGCCCCACACCCGGGAGAGAGAAGCCCACCCCTGGGCAAACCAGATGGACCCCAACACAAGGCCAACTGGGCAATCCCAGAGACACCGGGGACAGCCTCCCTGATCCCCAAGGACCCCAGCCAGGTCACACCCAGCTGGCCTGGACAGCCAGGGACAGAGGCATTCAGCTGCCCAGGACTTAGGAGCCAATTTCCGAGGTTTCATCTGTCGGGGCTGGGGACTCAGGGATGGGCCCACTTGCTCCAGCAGCCAGAGGGCCTGTGTCAGGTGTTGGGGAGTCGCTTGGGGGGACACTGTCCTGGGGGGCTTGGAGGCCCCGAGGGAATCCCCCACCCGGGCTCAGGGGGCTAGCTGCCCTCCGCTCCAGAAGGGAGGCGCTCAGGCCAGACAGGAAAGAGGCGTCTGTGATGATGGCAGCTGTCTCTGCCATCCAGCCCAGATCACTACTGGCCGCTGCAGCCACTGAGGCTGCCGCAGCTACCAGAGAGCTGGGTGCTTCAGCTACAGGCCTGGGGACACCACCAGCCCCCAGTGAGCCAGGGTCCAGGGCGGGGGGCTGGCTGGCAGGGTCAGGTGCAGCAGCCGGGGCGCCCCCATTGTTGTTGAGGTCATCTGGCAGCGCCGTGGGGGTACCAGGGCCCAGCGGTGGTGTCTGTAGCAACATCTCCTGGATGCGGA
>NW_005871431.1:578829-583057 GCF_000147115.1 Myotis lucifugus | reverse complement strand
ACCCGTGGCACTCACCGCAGCCAGTGCCTCTTGCTGGTGTTGGTGTGGCAGCAAATGGCATCATACTGGTCAGCCAGCCACACGATGAGGATGATATAGAAGGCGGTGGTGGTGTCATTGAAGAACTCCGACATGATAGCCTCCATCCCTACAGGAGACCGTGGGTTGCGGTGGGCATGGTGGGAAGGCCAGGAACAGAGGGGAGGGGGGGGAGGGGACTGGGTGAGAAGGCAGAATGGTGGGCAGAGAGGTCCTCACCCACGAGGGCCAGGATGACGGTCAGCAGGGGCGCTGCAGGGAAGGCGATGGCCATGTTCATCTCCAGCATCTGCAGCAGGTCCACTGCGGGCAGAGGGTGGTGGGCGGGCAGACCGGGTGAGGCGCCCCTTGGGGGGTGGGGTGGGCAGGGGGCCATGGGGGCCTGAGGCTGACCCCACCTTTCCTCCCGCCACCAGGCCAGGAGACTCACCAATGAAGACAAAGATCTGGTGATGGGAGTAGCGGAGCAGCATGGACACGCTCAGGGTCTGCAAAGGAAGATGTGTAAGGCTAGGGAACGGCCACCTGCCCCCACACCCTCTGCCCAGCCCAGTATCAAGACACTCACGAAGATGACCATGATGATGAAGGCAGCCAGATAGGATGCTCGGGCCATCCACATGCTCACAAATCGGTAGTGCTCGCCTGACACCACGTTCCGCAGGAAGCCTATACAGGGAGGCTGTGAGCACCACTGTCTGCCCTCCAGCCCCCAACACTGTACCCCACACCCTCCCCAGCCCTGGTCCCAATCGCACCCTTGTTCTCCTCGTTCTCAGCCAGACCCTTCACACTGGACATGAGGATGTCATCATAGCCCAGGAACTCGGCCAGCAGCAGGCGGCTGAAGCGGTCCCCGAAGCACTGGTCCCGTGTGGGATCTGCGGGTGGCACACCAACAGGGGTAAGGCCCCCACTGGCCTGCATCCACCCCACCCGGGCAGTGCTGTGATTGTCAGGCCCTGGGGGATGGTCCCCAGACCTCGGTCTTTTTTTTTTTTAAATATATTCTTACTAGAGGCCCGGTGCACGAAACTCGTGCACTTGTGGGGGTCCCTCAGCCCGGCCTGTGCCCTCTCGCAGTCCGGGAGCCCTTGGGGGATGTCCAACTGTGGGGAGCGGGCCTAAACCCAGTCGGACATCCTTAGCGGTGCTGCGGAGGCAGGAGAGGCTCCCATCACCGATGCTGTGCTCAGCAGCCATGAGCCCAGCTCAGGGCTTCTGGCTGAGCGGCACTCTCCCTGTGGGAGCACACTGTCTCCCCCTGGTGGTCAGTGTGTGTCATAACGACTGGTTGTTCCACCGTTGGTCAATTTGCATATTAGCCTTTTATTATATAGGATTGATTTCAGAGAGGAAGGGAGAGGGAGAAAGATAGAAACATCAATGATGAGAATCACTGATCTGCTGCCTCTGCACGCCCCCCATTGGGGATCAAGCCTGAAACCCAGGCAAGTATCCTGATTAGGAATCAAACTGTGACCTCCTGGTTCATAGGTCAATGCTCTACTACTGAGCCACACTGGCTGGACCAGACCTCCATCTTTAAGTGCTTCTGGATCACTCCCTACCATGGCCCTCTCCCAGGGTGACTCACCCAGGGTGACTACCATGACCGGGATGCTGAGCCGCTGCCGCGTGGCCTGTGACAGGCGCAGGAAGCCGTACTCCAGCGAGTACTCCACAATGTACTCATCCTGTGGCCACACTGTGGGTGAGAATGGCCTGTCAGCCTACAGAGCCTCAGCCAACCCCACCTCCCTCCTTCAGAGGAGGAGCCAGAGAGGGAGTGTGACCAGGGCCCAGGAGCACCTCTATTGCCTCACATGCTGCTGACAGATAGGGAAATGGAAGCTCGGAGTGGCCATTCTCCATGTCCAGGAGTGTGACTCCCCCTGACATCTTGGCAACACATACCTTTTGAGGGTGTCTCAGGGAAGGGGAACTCCTGGCTATCATTCAGGGCCTCAGGGCCACCGGGCGGCTTGAACACCTTGGGCTCAATGTCCAACTCAAACTGTGGGTCACCAGGAGACAGGGTGTCAGTGGGCTCTCGTCTGGCAGAGAGGCCCCTCTCCTGCCACCTGGAAGGAGATGCACTCTGCCCCTGTCCACCGTAACCCCCAGCCGCTGCCAGAATATCCTCCACCTCTGGGGCGGAAGGGCCTCTGACCAGCATCTCATGAAAAGACCCCTCACCCAGCACCAAGAACCTAGCCATCTCCAGGTGAGTGTCTGTACCCATCCCTGCGGGCAGCTGCGTCATCGGGATGACCAGGACTGCTTGGGCTCTCAGCCCAAACCCTCCCAGGGCCTCCTCAGCATCCCCAGAATGAGGCCAGTCCCTTCCAGGTAACAGTCTGCTTCGCACAGCACCCACATCCCGTCCCAAGGCCACGAGTGCCGGGCCCTGCAAGGTCCAGAGCTTCCCCAACAGTGACGTCCTCCTGCACACTCACCTGGATGGAGTGGTTCCCAAACATCTCCATGGTCAGCTCCTCCTCCTCCTCCTCTAGCTCCAGGCCACCAGGCTCCGCAGACAGGCCAGGGAAGCTGCTGTGACTACTGTCACAAAACTGCAGGAAGACTGGCGCGCGACTCGAGTTCTGCTGTACTTCCACGCGTAGGACGCCCTCTCGTGGCCACTTGTCGCGCACGTGCTCCAGGCAGTTGATGGGAGACCGGGAGAAGACGATGTGGATGTAGGCCAGGACGAAGAGCACGAACAGGGCCTGGGGGCGGGGGCCCCACCGGAAAGTGAGACCTGAGCTTTGTTGGGGAAGGAAGGGAACCCCGGGGCTCTGAGGTTCCCTAAGCTCCAGACCCACCCTGTCCTCTCCTGGCAGCATACGGTCTTAAGGGTGTCACTGGTCCAAGGTCCTGACCACCCTGCTCCATGTGAGCCAGGATGAGGCACTCATGTGCGTGTGGAACCCCCACTCTCAGAGAGACTATCAACTAACTGCTCCCTGGGAGGCCCAGCCCAGGTGCCACCACCCCTGGGCTACCTGCTGGGCTCCCACTGTCCCCAGGAGGCCTGCCTAGCTGCCTCACACTCTGCCTTGTCCTCAGAGTGCCCCTGACCTCACCAGCTAAAAACAGCCTTCTTTGCCCACTAAGCACTCTGCACCCCTCCCACGATGACAGGGCCAGCTCGCTCTGCCTCTTTGAGGCAGTTTCTCCATTAGTAAAACGGGGACGGCAGGGGTCTCATCTGGGCGGTCCTATCCTCAGGGGGTGGCGCTAAGCAGTGATGGCGAACCTATGACACTATGAACTCATTTTTTTGGTTGATTTTTCTTTGTTAAATGGCATTTAAATATATAAAATAAATATCAAAAATATAAGCTTTTGTTTTACTATAGTTGCAAATATCAAAAAATGTCTATATGTGACACGGCACCAGAGTTAAGTTAGGGTTTTTCAAAATGCTGACACGCCGAGCTCAAAAGGTTCGCCATCACTGCGCTAGGGGATGCTGCTGCTCAGCACTCAGCCCCCACAAAGAGCAAGTAGCCTGATATCAGAAGTGCCGAGGGGGGTCTCTGCCCTAAGTCACCAACAGCAACTTCTGCCCGACTCAAAGTAAGTGCATCAAAAGGGCCCTCCATTTGGATCTACTGAGGAACATCCGCCTCCCCAAGAACTCACCTCACTGTCTGACAATCTTGCTTCTCATGGGGCCCCAGTTGGATAAGTGTCACCTTCCCAGCCTAGAGGCCATGCCAAGGCGTCGCCCCCATGCATCCCACCCACTGCCCTACCCTTGGGGAAAGGGCGCAGCTGGTCCAATGTGGTGCCAGCATTCCCAGGAATAGATGGATGTCAGGGAACTGGTGACCCCAGTGGCTATTCAGTCAGAGACTGCGGTGATCCCTCAGCTAGGCCAGCACAGCCTCCGACCACCCTCACCACACACAAGCTCCTACCAAATTACTACTCTCCAGGACCAGCTCGCTGTGTGGTCCAGAACCACAGCTTGGAAAAGCCTGGGCCACAGAGACCAGAGCACAAAGTCCTTCTCTGCCATCTGACAGGGACACTGGTACTCAGGCGGCTGGTGAGTTGCCCCTGGCTACACAGCCACCAGAACCCCATCCTTATGGGGCCATGAGCCTCAAAGGGTAGAACCAATGCCAGCTGTAGACCCCTGGCCTCCCCTCTGGAGTCTGCTCTGCAAACGGCAAAG
>NW_005871431.1:557593-578703 GCF_000147115.1 Myotis lucifugus | reverse complement strand
CACAGAAGGATGGAGATTAGAGCATCACTAAGATTTCAGTACATACAGACATTGTAGCACCTGGTTGTTCAGGTCTCAACAGATGCTGAAGACAACAACAGCTGAGGCCTCCGAGAGGTGAGGATGGGGCTGGGTGAGGCCAGGGGAGCCTCCTACAAGCCAGCCTGCACCCCAGCCTTTCTTTCCAACATGGTGTCTGGGGACCACCAAGCTGGTGATGGGAGTTGTTAAGTGCAGGGGGCGGGGCCTGGGACCCATAGCTGTGGCAGGAAGCACTCAGTTCACCTGGAAGCCTCCATGCTCAGCTCCCAGCCCCGCGCTCCAGGCCCTGGGGCCCGCCAGCAACCCAAGTGCCTCCACATCTAGCATTAGAACCCAAAGGTGGCTTGGCCATGCCCGCACCCCAGCCCCTCCCTGGCTGTACTCTGACGGGAAACCAAATGCCTGTTTCTCCCTTTTCTCAGCTGGGTCAAGCAACAACTGGAACCACCCCTCCACTAAGGACCCAGAACCCTGGTGCCCAGTGAGCTCTGTCCACCCCCCCCCCCCCCCCCCCCCAGCGGACCAGCCCCCTTCTTGGCGGTCAACGGCGGTCCTTCCTGAGCTGCACACATGGTTGAAACCTCTATGCCACCTGAGGGAGGATGGGAAGGAGGTGTGTGTGCAGCCTCTTGTTATGACATGAGTAGTAGTGACTTTGTCACCAACCCTGGCGAGGTGACCTCAGCTAGGTCACATTCCCCTGTAAGGCTAAGAGGAGGAAGGGGTGGGGTGGGGACTGGTGGAAGGTCCCAAGGAGGGGAAGAACCCCAGAAAAGGGGATGCAGAAGGAAGAGATGGAAGGGGGGGCGCGTTTCTAGTGCAGATGGGTGGTCCTGGGGTGTGTCCTAAGGGAGCGGGGTGTGTCTGGAATCTTTCCCAGTTTGAGGGTTGGGGACCTGGGCCAGGTCAGGCAAGAGAGGGCAGGATGGGGGGTGAGGGGTGTCTTCCCGAGGTGAGGATCCCACGTGGCATAGCAGGGCTGGCAGGGGGTCCTAGGCAGGTCGGAACAAGGCTCCAGGCCTCCGGGAATTGGGCCATCGGAGGAAGGGTGAGGCCGAGCATGGGTGCTGCCTGGAGAGGACTGGGAGCGCCTGGAGTCGGGATCAGGTACCACCCACAGGGTGAGACCTGGGTCTTTCCGGGGGTGAAGTGTCAGAAAAGGGGGCCAGGAGCTAGGGCAGCAGACAAAAGGGGAGGGTACCCAACGGACCGGACCCGGTCTAGACCTCCAAGTGAAAGGGGTGGGCTGTCCTGGGCGGGATCGGGGAAGAGGTTGCAAGTCTGGGGGGGTGGATCCGGACGCTGGTCAAGAGTCGGGGGTCGGGGCCACGGTCACCTTGAGCAAACACGAAGAACTCGAAGAGACGGCGGAAGGCGGGCGGGAAGAGCCGCGAGTAGGCGACTGCCATCTTGAAGAAGAGCGCGTGGAAGAGCCGGTCGCGCACGTTGATGAGCGGGTTGGGGTTTAGGTTGGGGGTGCGGGGCCCCGCGCGCGGGGGCAGGGCCGCCGCCGTTGGGCCCGGGCCCCGGGGCTCCGGGCGCCGCGTGCTCCGACATGCCGCCCAGCGTCGCACCTTAACGGCCCGCGGGTCCCCGAGGGCGCCTCTCGGCCGCCATCGGCCGTCCTCTCCGCCGCCGCGCTCCTCACGGCCCCAGGGCCGCCGCCGCCGCCGCCATCTTCCGCCTCCACGGCCCTGCTGACGCCAGCGAGTCGCAACTCCGGAAAGAACAGCCCTTCCACGCCCGCGGGGAACGTAGGGATGCCGGCGCTGGGCCCGCGGCGGCCCCGCCCTCTCGCCCGGCCGCGCCGGGGGGCGGGGCTGCGTCTGCCTGGTCTTTTACATACTGCCCCCACAATACCCCGCGGCTTCTAGTACATGCTGGACGGTAAAACTAGTCAATATATGAGGGTTTTACGTGATCAAAGACACCTTAAATAAGCGCAACGGTAGGATATGTTTGTTCATGTGGCGCTGTAGAAAGCCAGGTCAAATGGAAGTGTAAATTATATTGCTCTAACTGTAAAGTAATTTCATTGGTCGCCTTTAAATATGCTGTGGGGGGGGGACAGCAGTAGGTGTTTGTGCGTATCGCCCCAACTCCATGCCATACCTTCTCTCTTGGGCTTGGAGCTCGAGTGACGTAATATGCCGTCGCGGCGCCCCGCCTTTCCCACTCATCGCACCATTTTAGCGCCTAGGCGGCCTTTCGTTCGGAACCAGCCGTCAGCGCCTGCTGGCGACGGGCCCTTACTTTACTGAGCAAGACGCGTGAGGGTAGAGTGGTTTGTAGAGCCATGTCTTTTGTCTTGACACCTGCCTTTATTTCTCCCAATGGGTTTTTGCCACCCCTCCCAACTGTCTCCCTGTTCTATGTAGCTCGCATGCCCAAGGCGTTGAGTAATACAACCCAACATTCATTGAATGCCTACTGTATGCCAGGCGCTTCCACTCCTACGCACCCTAAGATTCTAGGCAGAGGTTGGCTGCATGGGAGCGTAGAAGGCAGGAGCAGGAGACAGGAGGTATGGGGGCCAGGACCCTGAGCAGCGGCCCCGAAGAAGGAGAAGGACAATGGACATCTGGTCTGGGGCAAACGGGTTTAGGGAAATGAGCAACGCAATAGGCAGGGTCCCTGCTCTCACAGAACTTGGGGACCAGCATGGAGACAGGCAAACAGACAAGGGGTGTCTGGTCTGGTTCCTGATGTCGAGCGCACAGCGTGAGGGGTGCAGATGGGGCCTCTGAGAAAGGCCAGGACCTGGGAGGTTGTGGGGGTGGCTGTTCTGAATTGAATCGTGTGGTAAGGGAGGGAGGTGACTTCAGCTGTCACCCATCCCAGATGTTGAAGGAAAACCTTCCAGACCTACCTGTCGGGTTTCATAATCCTAGGAGCCCAACAGCCTGAGTGAGCAGACAAACCCATTCCTGTGCTACCACAACCAGGAGGCAAAAGTCATTCTCTTCCTGTGCTCCTCGTGGTGCCTGCATACGGTAGATGCTCAAAAATCACACTCTTGAAATTATTATGGATCACCCTCCCCCCCCCCCCCCAGGTTACTTCTTAGTTGCAAAGGGGAAAAAATAATTTTTTCCAATGGAGAGGCCAGGCCGACTTTATCCCCTTGACCTGGGGAGCATTCCCAGCCGCACTGTGGCAGGCGCTGTGGGTCTCTGATATGCCCAGCAAGGCCCAATGCGCATGGGCTCCTGGGCAGGGAAATTTAGCCAGTGTGGCCAAGAAGCAGACTTTTAAACTCAGTTTATTTTTGTTAATATAATAATGTACGTTGAAATAGCCCCACGTGCCAGTGGCTGCTGTATCCAGCAGCGCAGTCTAGAGCTCACTCCCACTTAATAGATAACACGAGACCCACAATGCCAATGCAACTTCACCACGAGTGAAAACTGTGGCCAGCCTCTGGACAGTGCCTGGCCTCCTTGGAGAGTCACCATCAAGAAAAAGAACAAGTGGGGAAAGACAGTTCTAAACCTACACCACAAGAGACAGAGGAGGATTGAATGTCTCGCTATCCCTCCGGGGACAGCAGGGAAGTTAGAAGCCTGGCTGGACTTCCGAGGATGCTGTGGGGTTGGGTGTAGGTGGGGGGCGTGGGGGTGTAGCTGGTTTGGGGCAGGTTGAGAGTTACATTGGGACTTGTGAGGGGGGCACTGAGCAGATGACCCTCCAGCAGGGGCTGGAAGGAGGACAGTGCAGGAACCAGGTAGAGAATGTCAGGCAGAGGGCATAGCTGAAGCAAAGGCCCTGAGGCAGAGCAAGGAGAAGGCCCCCATGCCCTGAGCAGAGAGCATGGTGGCCTAGCGGACACCTTTGTGGAGGGGTCAATGGGGATCTATGGCAGATTGTGAGCAAGAGAGGTTCCTGACCCAAGTTAACAGGCTGAGATTGTTACTTTGGTAGTTTTTGCTGCATCATGCTTGTTTTATTTTTATTTTTTTAAAATATATTTTATTGATTCTCCAGAGAAGAAGGGAGAGAGATAGTTAGAAACATCAATGAGAGAGAAACATCGATCAGCTGCCTCCCTCACACTCCCCACTGGGTATGTGCCCACAACCAAGGCACATGCCCTTGACCGAAATCGAACCCAAGACCCCCGAGTCCACAGGCCGATGCTCTATCCACTGAGCCAAACCGGTCAGGCAATGCTTGTTTTGTCTGAAGTGTCCAGGAGCAAATAATGCCTTTTTGCAGAGAGCAAGGGAAGCACCTGAAGCCCCCCAGGAGGCGCCCAAAGCCTCTCCTGAAGGGCCCAGTCCTCAGTCCCACCCTGACCCTTTGGGGTCCGGCTCAGAGCCCAGACACTGCAGGGAGAGGATTGCCATAGAGGTGGCTGCCTCTGCTCCTGCAGCCCCCTGTGCCCAGACACCAAGACCCCTGGGTGTTGGAGTCCAGCCCCAGCAGGTCCAGGGGTTCCCAAAGGTGTGGACGGAATCGGCGAAGAAGGAATGACTCGGAGACAGCGTTCAGTTGATCAGCATAGCCAGGTTCTCCCTTTATTGTCCTGTTACATCTGTATTTATACCATTTGATCCTATATGCATGCCTCTATAATCACATCATGGTATGTTTTGGGTAACCTTCTACAGTTCCTTGTTTTATTTCCATAGTTTCTTATCTGACCTTTGGCAAAAATCCTGTCTCTATCTAGTTCTGTTGATTTTAATCTTGTCTACGTTAATCTCTGTGTTCCATTATAAGGGCTATTCCAAGGTCACTGCTCTACTGATAAGCTACAAGGAAGTGACTGAAGGAGATTATCCTACCCAGTAAAGGTTATGTCCTCCTAGCCTCGCTGCTTGCCTTCCCTGGGACTGCCCTGTGTCGGTGGGTCTCCAGGGGTATAGGCTTTGGTGCTTTCCCTGGTGGGCAGGCTCCTGGGGATGTGGGCCCAACAAGTCCCAAATTTATTGCCAACAGTCTTAGTCCAAGTTCTTCATAAGTAGTACGTGGTATTTCTGTAACACTAGGGAGTTTTACTGATTTATTCTCTTCCTTAGTCCTGTTAATCCCTAACTCCAGGGAAAAATCCTCACCTGGGGAAACAACCTTTCTTGGGGAGGTGGTCCTGTTTAAAACACATAGCGCTGCCCTAACCAGTTTGGCTCAGTGGATAGAGCGTTGGCCTTCGGGCTAAAGGGTCCCAGGTTTGATTCCCGTCAAGGGCATGTACCTTGGTTGCAGGCACATCCCCAGTGGGGGGCGTGCAGGAGGCAGCTGATTGATGTTTCTAACTCTCTATCCCTCTCCCTTCCTCTCTGTAAAAAAACATATGCCATATACGCCAGGTCCCTTGAAACATAAGCTGTGCAGATGTCTCTTCCCTGCAGCGACTGTGTCAAGCAGCAAGGGTGGACCGGCTTCCGGCACCTGGGCTCACACCTGGCTGGTGTGGCTCAGTGGTTGAGAGTCAAACTACGAACCAGGAGGTCACTGTTCAGTTCCCAGTCAGGGCATATGCCCAAGTTGCAAGCTCGATCCCCAGTGTGGGGCATGCAGGAGAAAGCCAATAAATGATTTTCTCTCATCATTGATGTTTCTATCTCTCTCTCCCACTCCCTTCCTCTCTGAAATCAATACAAATATATTTAAAAAAATATCTCTGGGCTCAGACCCCTGCCCAGCACCCGAAGCACCTGCAACCACTGGTCCTCCAGCCCCTGCAGTCTCCCCAGAAGTCAGCCTGGTTGGTCAGTGAGTGCCGTGGGTTCAAGGGCACAGGGTAGTTGCAGAAGCTCAAGACCTCCCTGCCAGGTTCCCCAGCTGAAGCCAAAATCCCTAAGATTTTTGACATGTGTAACTCAACAGCCTTTATCTCAGGGATTACACAGATGGATCCACAGATGTCAGTCCTAAGGGCAGAGGTGCTTTACAGACAGGAGAGGGAGGCACCGAAAGGTGGAGCATAATTGTAGAAGGCCACACAGCCAGCTGGGCAGTCATAATTTGAACCCAGGCTCCAAGGCAGGGACACTGAAGTCAGAGAACTAACCACACAGAATCATACTAGTATAATTCTACTAGAGGCCTGCACCAGGTCTACGAATTCATGCACCAGTAGGGTCCCTCGGCCTGGCCTGCGGAATCGGGCCGAAACCAGCTTTCCGACATCACCCGAGGGGTCCCGGATTGCAAGAAGATGCAGACCAGGCCGAGGGACCCCACCGGTGCATGATAGCGGCCGGGGAGGAACTAGGGAGGTTGGCCAGCTGGGGAGGGACCATGGGAGGGCTCCAGGGCATGTCCGGCCTATCTGGCTCAGTACTGATCAGACTGGACCCCAGCAGCAAGCTAACCTACTGGTAAGAGCATCTGCCCCCTGGTGGTCCGTGCAAGTCATAGTGAGCAGTTGAGTGAACTTAGCATATCATTAGCATATTACACTTTGATTGGTTAAACGGACAACTGGACACTTAGCATTTATTATATAGGATCAGTCTGAGTTCCTTGGGCAGAGGTCCTGTAATTACAAGCACACCTCATTTTATTGCATTTCACTTCCTTGTGCTTCACAGGTGTTGCAGTTTTTGTTTTTGTTTTTTAATATATTTTATTGATTTTTTACAGAGAGGAAGGGAGAGAGATAGAGAGTTAGAAACATCGATGAGAGAGAAACATCGATCAGCTGCCTCCTGCACATCTCCCACTGAGGATGTGCCCGCAACCCAAGTACATGCCCTTGACCGGAATCGAACCTGGGACCCTTCAGTCCGCAGACCGACGCTCTATCCACTGAGCCAAACCGGTTTCGGCTGGTGTTGCAGTTTTTACAAATGGAAAGCAAGACCCTCCATCAACAGAAAGATTATTACCTGCTTTATTTCAATACTCACTGTATTAAGATGGTCTGGATCCGACCCCCCATTCTTCAAGTATGGAAATATAAATAGTCTAAGCTCTGGAACCCCAGGATTTCAAAGTCTGGGAGGTCTGAGTCTGGATTTCTAGGGTTCTGGGACTCAAGAGCCTAGACCAGGGGTTGGCAAACGTATCTGTAAAAGGCCAGAGTCAGTATTTCAACTCTGCAGTCCAGAGACCACCCAGTTCTGCAATAACGGTTAGTGCTGAAGGTGAAGAGTCAATAAGCCAACTAGCTGGGCACCAATAAAACTTTGGACACCGAAATTTATTTATTTTAATTAGTTAGTTTTGGTTTTCTTTTTTTGTATTTTTTGGGGGGTGGGGCACCAAAATTTAAATAGTTTGTGATTTCCAAGCTTTGTGTAATAGTATTTTGTAAAAAATTATTTTCACCCAGCTGGTGTGGTTCAGTGGTTGAGCATTGACCTATGAACCAGGAAGCCATGGTTTGATTTGGTCAGAGCATATGCCCAGGTTTCGGGCTCAATTCCCAGTGGTGAGTGTGCAGGAGGCAGCCGATTGATGATTCTCTCTCGTCATTGATGTTTCTATCTCTTCCTCTCTTAAATTAATAAAAATATACTTACAAAAATTCTTTTCAACCACTTAAAAATGTAATATCCAGCCCTAGCTGGTTTGGCTCAGTGGGTAGAGCATTGACCTGAGGACTAAAGGGTCCCAGGTTCGATTCCGGTCAAGGGCACATGCCCAGGTTGCGGGCTTGATCCCCAGTGGGGAGCGTGCAGTAGGCAGCCAATCAATAATTCTCTCTCATCATTGATGTTTCTATCTCTCTCTCCCTCTTCCTTGCTCTCTGAAATTAATAAAAATATTTTTTTTAAAATGTAATATCCATTCTTAGCTCATGGGCCACCAAAAAAATAAAAGGCAATATCTGGATTTGGCCTATGGGTCCAAACAGCCCCGGCCAGTAGAAATAAAAGACAAACCACACACATAATTTTCAACTTTCTAGTAGAATTAAGAACAGTTTTGTAATATGTTTCACATCACTCTATATCTCAAAAATATGATCATTTTAGCATGACACCTTTTTCTGGACCATGTCTTTGAAATCTGGCGTGTTTCCCACTCACAACACAACTAGAAACATCTATGAGAGAAACATCCATCAGCTGCCTCCTGCATGCCCCATACTGGGGAGCGAACCTGCAACCGGCCCTGTGCCCTGACCGGGACTCAAACCGGTGGCCTCGGTGTAGGGGACAATGCTCAATCCACTAAGCCACACTGGCCAGGGCCAAGGTGCCCAGCTCTTATGTGGCACAATGTCCCAGGCACATTTGGGGGCGTGTGGTGAATATCAATGTGGGAAGCAGACCATTTCACAGGTGGGAGACTGAGGCTGGGTGGTTTTGCAGGGCTTGCCCGGGTCTCCAGCAGGCGCACAGGCTGGCAGGTGCTTCTAGGGTTTGGAGCCATCTAGGCTCAGTCTTCTTGTTTCTGTTTCGGCTCCCGGCCAGCGCTGTGGAGGCCCCGCCGCCCCCCCCCCCAATAGAAATGCTGTAGGGGGACCCAGCGCCCCGGGATGTGGGCGGGCTGCTGTCCTGTGAGTATGCCTGCCTGGACTGGCATGAGTTGGACACAGGGCTGTAGGCATAGGTGCGGGTCACATGCAACTTCTCAGAGCCCCCCAACTCAGATGGTATCCCTAGGGAGTAAGTGTTGGCCCCCCGGACAAGCACCAGGGGCCAGGCCATGGCAAGGAAGCCCATGGCCATGTTGCCAGCAGCCACTGACCTCTGCAGGCTGGCTTGAGACCTCTTCATAGTGCCTCCAGAGTGTCCTGGGGCCACCTCTTGCCCAACGGGACCTGCATGGAATCTACCTGAACACCCCATGCCCCTACTACCCTCCCAGCTCCCACCTAGACACCAACAAACTGCACTGTTCCCATCCTGAGTTGCATTGCCTCATTGTTGACCCTCCCACTTTCACTGGTCCCCATTTCACAGATGATGAAACTGAGACCCAGAAGGGAAGGAACCCCCCCCAAGACCATCCAGCTAGGACTTGAACCCTGAAGAAAGGAGTCTTCAGATAGATGGAATGGGAGAATGACAGGCAGAGGAAGAGGAAGCAAACATTGAGAGAGTGGGGGGCCAGCGATGAGTGCTCGCCAGGGAAGGGGCATCGGTAAGTCATCTCTGAGCCCTCACAGAGTCCAACCCCCACTTGTCACATGTGTCAAACTCCTATACATGCTTCAGAACCCCATCTCATGTCTCCTCTTATGTGCACCTTTCCTTGACCCGTCCAGCCAGTGGAGCCTCGACTTCCCTTCCAGGTTCCTCCACCTCAGGCCCCTTTTTCTGTACTGTGCTTGTTCACATGGGGCAGGGGACTTGGTGCCTGGCTCTGTCTTCCCAAGGATGGGCAGGAGTAAGGTCTCCTGGAAGCCAGGATTGCCTAGCAAGGAACTGGCCCAGAGGCCGTGTCAGGGAACTTTTGATGAATGAACAAATTACTGAATAAGTGAATTAATTTATTCTGTTATTTATTTATGTATTTATTTATTTATTAAATATATTTTTATTGATTTCAGAGAGGAAGGGAGAGGGAAAGATAGAAACATCAATGAAGAGAATCATTGATCGGCTGCCTCCTGCATGCCCCTCACTGGGGATCGAGCCCAAAACCAGGGTATGTGCCCTTGACTGGAATCGAACCTGGGGCCCTTCAGTCCACAGGCCAACGCTCTATCCACTGAGCCAAACCAGCCAGGGCCTGTTATTTATTAATTTATTGATTTATCTGTACAAGCAAACATCACCTATTGAGCACCAACTGTGTGCCTGGTCTGGTAGCTTGGTAGCCTCAGCCTTAACCCCAAGACATCTCCTGACTTCAACTCTCTGCTATTTCATACACCCCTCCATCCCCCATCATTCCTCAGCCCAGAATTCAAGGTCCCTTCTCATCCCCCATCCCCCAATCTATCTGATTGATCTCTACATGCTAGCTGATGGTCCCTCTAGTCCAGCGGTTCTCAACCTGTGGGTCGCGACCCCTTTGGCGGTCGAAGGACCCTTTCACAGGGGTCGCCGAAGACCATCCTGCATATCAGATATTTACATTACGATTCCTAACAGTAGCAACATTACAGTTATGAAGTAGCAACGAATATAATTTTATGGTTGGGTCACAACATGAGGAACTGTATTTAAAGTGCCAGAAGGTTGAGAACCACTGCTCTAGTCCTTTGCACCTTTTTTTTTTTTCCTGCCAGGGACACTAATCCCTTTTGGACTGGCAAACTCCTACTCATCCATCAGAGCCCCAGCTCCAATGGCCCCTTCCTCTGAGGACTCCTCTAGTTCCCTTGTCCACCACCCAGCTATGGAGTTCCGGGAGGGAGGCTAAATTGGGAGGTGCTTCTAAGTGGCAGGGAGGAGTCCTCACTCGTGCACCAAGGGAACTAGGGTTCCATCCAACAACTCCCTGTCTGCCATCACTGCAGGAAGGGAAACTGAGGCCGAGAAAGGGTGCGAGAGCCACTTACTGGCCCCGCAGCAGGGAGAGGGCGGCAGTCGAAAGCCCCTGCCCCTCCCTTCCTCAGTTTCCCTTCGGGACTCCCGGGAACGAGGCGTCCGCGGGGCGGGCGGAGGCGCGGCGGCCGAGCCAGGAAGTCCGCGGCCGCAGGAATCCGGCGCATCCCGGCCTTATAAGGGCAAGCGCGCCGGGGGCCAATCAGCGGCGGGGGCGGGGGCGGACCCGCGCGTCCCGCCAGCAAACCCGCCGGGTCGTGGGTCCCGCCGTCGCCGCCGCCGCCGCCGCCGCCGGCATGAGCTCCACGCAGTTCAACAAGGGCCCCTCGTACGGGCTCTCGGCCGAGGTCAAGAACCGGGTGAGTGAGGGGCGCCCCCGGGATCCTGCGCCGTCTAGGCTCCCCGACATCTGGGCGCAGTGGCTCTGAGACCTGGGATGAAAGTGGCCCTCCTCGTCCCCAACATCCCGGTTCTGGGGGCGCCCACCGAGACTCGCTCAGCTCTGGGGGAGCAGAGAGGTCTGCGACCTGGCACTGCCCAGCGTCGGGGAGCGGTTGGGTCTGACCCCTCCCAGCCCTGGGCCCTTCCAGCGCTTCAGCCGAGGGAAAACGGAGGCTCCGAGAGGACCCCGGCAGCCCCTCCTCCCGGCCACACGTCTGTTTGGGGGCCACACAAGCTGTAGGAGGGGAAGCGGGTGGGCCAGGTGTCTTTTTAATTAGGGTGTGGCCACCCCCCACCGGAATTTCCCAACCTCTCACACCTGGGAGGAGGCAACAAGGGGAAGTTGCTGGAGGAGGCGGCGGCCTGCTTGGGCTGTTCCCTTGTATGTTCTCTTTGTCTCCGTCTGACAAAGGAACAGCAGAGGGGTCCACAGGGCGCCCGGGTCCCCTAACATGTGTGTTTCGTAACCTAAAAACACGGGGCGGGGCCAGTGGGAGACACTTTTTAAGAAAACTCGTGTGGTTCAGGCTCAGAGAGGGGCAGACACTTTTGGAGGGTCACACAGCCGGGCCCATCTCGGGAAGGGGGACACAGGGGGTGATTCCAGATCCATGGGGAGGTCTCAGGCCTGAGAGCAAGGGCCTTTCCAGCTGAGGGGCGCTCACCCCCCCCCCCCCCCCACACACACACACATACATACATCCTCCCACCAGACATCTGGGAAGGAAGCCTGCCTGGGCATGCTGAGGACACAGTCCGGCCAGCCCCGGACGGGGCCTGCAGTTGGCACCCTAGGACCTGTGACAGGAGGGAGAATTCTCCATTGCCTCCAGCGGGCTCCTTGGAGCCTCCCTCCATCCCTTTGACAAAAGGGGAAGCTGAAGCTTAGGAAGCCCTGAGATAGAGAATGGTCACTCAGCAGGCTCTGTCCCCCTCCCCCCCCCCCAAGGATCCCCCCTCCAGCAATAATCCCACAAAGTGAGCATGGAACAGTGACAGAGTGAGCATGGAACGGTGACAGACTGCCTGTGCGTGCTGTCCCACACGGCCAAGGCAGTTTAAAGGCCCCAGTTTGCACATAGGGCTCAGGGCTGCCCAGGACCACACAGCTTGCAAACGGCAGTCAGGACTGGACGGCCACTGGTCCTCCTGGACCTGGCGTTTACCCCAGGAAGTGTGTGAGAACCGGAAGCTTCGGAGATGGAGTGAGACAGGGGCAGGTTGATACCTGCACGGGCCGGTAAGGTCCGAGGCTCCCTGAAGTCAGGCCTCCGTTTGTAAGTTTGGAGTGTGAGTTGGTCACCGACCAGCTTGCCACGGTCACTTGTCCCTCTTCCTATGGCTTGGAGCCCAGGCCCTGCCCACTTTTCCAGCTACTTAAGACAGGGGAGACCCAGAGACCTCTGTCTGGCCCACGTGCCTCAGTTTACCCCCAGCTGATTGGCCTGAGGCAGGCGGTTGTCCCTTGTGTCCCTCTGAGCAGCTCTGGCCACTTGATTCTGGGCCGGGTGACTGACTTTTAGACCATTGGGAACAGCTGGTCCCAATTTAGCAGATTTCGCAGAAGGCGGTGGCTGCATTCCTGGCAGTTTGCGGTGAAGAATGCTTCAGGCCACTGTGGGGAGGGCCGGGCGCCTTTGCCCAGGACCCTGGCCCCCTTGAGCCGTCATGGACGGGCCCCAGCTGGGCAGGCGTTCCAGGCATCCAGACCAGCCCGTCTGCCTCAGGCTCAGCCATCGGGACGTGACCCTGCTCATTCCTCAAGCTGAACAAAGCTTCATCTGGGCTGGCTGCTCCCCCAGCCCTGGGAACCAGGAGACGGAAGCCCGAGGGGGTGGGCCAAGCGGATCGGGTTAGCCGGCCAGCCTCCTGCCTTTGTCTCCCCCGGGCTCTGGGCGGGTGATTCCATATCGTATCCAGAGGGTTTCTACGCAGTCACCAGGAGGCAGGCCAGGGTTCAGGAGACCCCTGTGCAAACCATTCCAGACATTGATGGGAAACAGGTACAGGGAAGAGAAATCATGGGGGAGTTGGGGCAGAGCCGAGTAGGAATTAGGTCTGCACAAGGTTTCAGTCCCCTGGGGGATGGGAGGAGAGGAAAAGAAAGGGCCTCCCCGTGGGGATCTGTGAGTAAAGGTGGGCAGGGGTCTGGGGCAGACAACGCACCCAGTGGGACAGTCTGGTCCTGAACGGGGGGCTGGACTCAGCTTTCTACCACCCCCAGGAGCTGCCCTGGGGCTGACCAACTCTGCCCATTTTGACTTCTTGGGGCTGCCCTGGGCTTCAGCCATTCTGACTTTCTCAGACGTCAGTGCTCTGGGATGCTGCCGCTGGAAACGGGGTGTGTGTGTGTGTGTTTGTGGGCAATGGGCGGGCGCTGATGGGGGACCAGGAGCACATTTATCCAGGACAGCACTGAGCTGGTCAGCAAAGCTCAAGGGGGGCGGGGGGATGCATCATAAGCAAGAAGCTATATTATAACAGAAGGAAGCCCTAACCGGTTTGGCTCAGTGGATAGAGCGTCGGCCTGCGGACTGAGGGGTCCCGGGTTCGATTCCAGTCAAGGGCGTGTATCTTGGTTGCGGGCACATCCCCAGTAGAAGATGTGCAGGAGGCAGCTGATCGATGTTTCTCTCTCATCGATG
This sequence comes from Myotis lucifugus, assembly GCF_000147115.1. Taxonomy (NCBI): domain Eukaryota; kingdom Metazoa; phylum Chordata; class Mammalia; order Chiroptera; family Vespertilionidae; genus Myotis; species Myotis lucifugus. The sequence goes on along the minus strand of NW_005871431.1, from coordinate 565,184 downwards.
TTTCTAACTTTCTATCCCTCTCCCTTCTTCTCTGCAAAAAATCAATAAAACATTAAAAAAAAAAAAAGAAGGAAAATAAGGAGGCAGGGTTAGGGAGAGAGGGGTACCGGAGGAGGGCCGTCATAGCTAGCGTGGTCAGGGAACTCCTCTCCAAAGAGGCGACCTTCAAGCTGTGACTAGATGGAAGGTAGGGACCCAGCCATGCAAACATCTAAGTCAAAAGTGACAGCACATGCACAGGCCCTGAGCCAGTAACTGGTATGGCCAGTGCTAGGCACAGAGAATGGTTTGGTGGTCCCTCAGTAAGTTAAACAGAATCACCACATGACCCATCAGTTCCACTCCTAGATATGTTCCCAAACTAATTAAAATAGGTGTTTCAGAAAACCTGTACATGGGTATTCACAGCAGCAGGACTCACAATGGCCAAGAGATGGAAACGGCCTAAATGCCCGTCAACTGGTCAATGGATACACACAATGTGGTCCATCCACACAATGGGATATTACTCCGCCGTGGAAAGGAATGAGGCACTGACACGCTACAACATGGATGGATGGACCTTGAACACATGCTACTAGTGAGAGAAGCCGGGCACAAAAGGCCAGAGTGTGCGATTCCATTTATGTGAAATGTCCAGAACAGGCAAGTCCAGAGACAGGAAGTGGAAGCAGAAGGGTTTGTCTCTAGTGCAGGTAGAGCAGGAGATGAGGGTTTGGCACCATTGGAAGTGGATTAGAGCCAAAGTTTGTCAGTGAGAGAGAGGAGTGTGTCTGTGGAGGATGGTTTATCTGTGCCTGTGAGTGTCCCTGCTGATGGGACACGGCTCCATAATGTGGGGTCGGCCAGACCCCTCTGTCTCCTTCCTATGGAGCCACCAGCCTCACCCCATCAGCAGCTTCAGAGAACTTCTGCTGGGTGTGTCCTCATCCCAATCTTATGCCCTCTGCTCCTGCAGCTTCTGTCCAAGTATGACCCTCAGAAGGAGGCGGAGCTCCGCGGCTGGATCGAGGGACTCACAGGCCTGTCTATTGGCCCCGACTTCCAGAAGGGTCTGAAGGATGGAATTATCCTGTGCACGTGAGTGTGGGTGTTGGCACAGGCTTGTCATGTGGTCGTGCCCCACTTGCCGTTGGAAGCCTGCTTGCTCTCCCCTCGATGAGTCTGTGTCTTTCTCTTTGTGTGTGTGTGTGATGGCTTTGTTGAGGATCTCTAGCAGGAAGCATCCGTGTCTTATGCCCTTCCTTTCATGGGAGAGCCTGTAAAGTTTCCGGAGGCCTTTCTCTGCTGCATCCTTCTCGACTATAGTTTAGACATTCCGTGGTTTGCACATGTGAATGGAAATTCTCAGATTCACTCCCAGAAATCAGGGCTTCTGGATTGTACTCCCAACACCCATTATTGTCACTCTTTAGCATCTTTGCTTTGTGGGTGAAGATGACATTGCAAGAGGGGAAACTAAGGCCCAGAAAGAAGCAGTGAGTTTGACCAGGAAAGTGGCTAAGAGGAGAATTAGCCTCTTGGGTCTGTGAGACTCAGGCTCACCTATGCTCATGGAGGTTCCTGTTTCCTCCCCACCCGTGTTTCCCTCCCCCCAGACTCATGAATAAGCTGCAGCCGGGCTCAGTCCCCAAGATCAACCGCTCCATGCAAAACTGGCACCAGGTGAGGGACTGTCGGGTACAGTAAGGATGGGGCTGGGGGACCCCATCTGACCTGTGGGCCGTCTGAGGTCCTCTCACAGCCCCTTTTGTGTCTCCTCCCAGCTAGAAAACCTCTCCAACTTCATCAAGGCCATGGTCAGCTACGGCATGAACCCTGTGGACCTGTTCGAGGCCAATGACCTGTTTGAGAGTGGAAACATGACACAGGTGCAGGTGTCTCTCCTGGCTCTGGCAGGGAAGGTGAGGCCCAGAGAGGGGCAGCAACTTGCCCAAAGCCACACAGCAGACGGTACAGATTAAAGGTGCTGACAGACACAGTCTACCCCTTCTTGGGCTCACAGTCTGATGGAGGAAGCAGACTATAAACCAAAAATTTTTTTGTTTGTTTAAAAAGTCTTTATATTTAAAATTTTTAATTTTTTTGTATTTTTTGTTAATCATCAACAAGGATATTTTTTCATTGATTTTTAGAGAGAGTGGAAGGGAGGGAGGTGGGGAGAGAGAGAAAGAGAAATATTGATGTGAGAGACACACATGGATTGGTTGACCAGGGCCAGGGATTGAACCTGCAACCCAGGTATGTACCCATGACTGGGAATTGGACCCAAGGCCCTTTGGTGCACAGGCGATGCCCCAACCACTGAGAAACACTGGCCAGGGCAAAACTTTCTGTTTTAGAGCAGTTTTAGGTTTACACCAAAATTGAGAGGAAGCTACAGAGATTTCCCATATGCCCCCTGGCCAGGTGCAGCCCACTCCCGCTCAGGCACAGCTTCCCCCACCATCCACATCCTCACTGGAGTTTGAACCATTTGTTACCACTGAAGAACGGCCAAGCACATCTCCTCAGCACCCAGAGCCTAGAGTTTACAAGAGGGTTCCCTCTTCAAGTCATTTTCTTATAAGCTATAAGTCATAGATTGTGAGACATGCCTGGAGGAAGAAGAAAGAATTAGACCAGCCCTGGCTGGTTTGGCTCAGTGGATAGAGCGTCAGCCTGCGGACTGAAGGGTCCTGGGTTCGATTCTGGTCAAGGACACATGCCCGGGTTGCAGGCTCGATCCCCAGTGGGGAGCATGCAGGAGGCAGCCGATCAATGATTCTCTTTCATCAATGATGTTTCTATCTCTCTCCCTCTCTCTTCTTCTCTGAAATCAATAAAAATATATTAAAAAAAAAAAAGAATTAGACCAATGTGTGGGGTCTAGTGACCCTTAAAGACCCTTAGGAAGCCGAACCGGTTTGGCTCAGTGGATAGAGCGTCCGCCTGCGGACTGAAAGGTTCCAGGTTCGATTCCGGTCAAGGGCATGTACCTTGGTTGCGGGCACATCCCCAGTAGGGGGCGTGCGGGAGGCAGCTGATAGATCTCTCATCGATGTTTCTAACTATCCCTCTCCCTTCTTCTCTGTGAAAAATCAATAAAATATATTTAAAAAAAAAAAAAAAAGACCCTTAGGAATAGGGAGGAGGCTCTCATGTCAGGAATGGTGTTCTGAGTGGTGTTTTCAAGGGCTGCCCCAGGAGGACCGGGGACGGGGAGATCAGGGAGGAGCCAGGGGCAAGTGTCCAAGTGAGAGTTGGGTAGAAGGTGATGAAAGATGAGACCCCCAGAATGCTTGGCCTGAGCAACAGGAAGGCTGGGGGCCAACAGGACCTCTGAATCTGACGCCTAAGTCATTGGGCAGCAGGCGAAGGGGACAGGTTGCAGCCCAGTCCTCCTCCAGGGTCACACACTCTGGGACCGGCTCAGGTGTCCAGGCTGCCCCTCCCTGATACTCCCAGCCCCCCTTCCCTCCAGGCCAAGACTAAGGGGCTGCAGAGTGGCGTGGACATCGGCATCAAGTACTCAGAGAAGCAGGAGCGGAACTTTGATGACGCCACCATGAAGGCGGGCCAGTGTGTCATCGGGCTCCAGGTGGGCACCAGGGCCCATCGGGGGTAGGGGAGATTCTGCTGTGACCCAAGCCCTGTCCCGCTCAGTGGCCTCTGGAGTTTCGGGCAGCCTGACCTCTCCTGCCCGTCTTCCTGCAGATGGGTACTAACAAGTGTGCCAGCCAGTCAGGCATGACGGCCTATGGTACAAGAAGGCATCTGTACGACCCCAAGAACCATATCCTGCCACCCATGGACCACTCAACCATCAGCCTGCAAATGGGCACCAACAAGTGTGCCAGCCAGGTGGGCCTCACCCAGTCCCCCTCAGGCACGCTTCACCTGGGCTTGTTCTCCATGGACACCCCCACCCTGGGCTTCCCTCCTGCCTTCTCTCAGCCTCAGCTTACTACGTGTCCCCAAGGAAGTTTCAACCTAGCCCCGTGCCTCAGTTTCCCTCAAGGGATTGACCTGAGGCCCATTCAACTCTGAAATGTTTAGACCCTGTGGTTCTCGCTTTTCCTGCTGTGTCACATGTGATGGGGGTTTGGAGCCCTCGGGTTTTCAGGAGGCCTTGGCTCCAGACTAGAAGCTTCCTGACTGACAGGGAGAGCTGGACCCAAACACCCCTGGTTCCAAAGGAGGGGGTCACTGGTAATGAATCATCTCAGCAGGGTCAGAACGGAGGGTGTCTGAGCAGGGCTTGGAAGGACGCAGAGGAGTGTGTCCTGTGACTGAAAAGGGAGATGGGAGATGGGGTGGAAATTTTGGAAACCTCATCCCTCCCGTCCTGATGCTCTCTCTTCCCTCTCCAGGTGGGCATGACGGCTCCTGGGACCCGGCGGCACATCTATGACACCAAGCTGGGGACCGACAAGTGTGACAATTCCTCCATGTCTCTGCAGATGGGCTACACACAGGGTGCCAACCAGAGTGGCCAGGTCTTTGGCCTGGGCCGGCAGATATACGACCCCAAGTACTGCCCACAAGGCCCAGTGGCTGACGGGGCTCCAGGGTCAGTTGGCGACTGCCCAAGCCCAGGGAAGGCCCCGGAGTACCCTCCGTACTACCAAGAGGAGGCGGGCTACTGAGGCCCCATCCTTGCAGAGTGTCTCCTCACGCCATCGTCCCATCGGGAATTTGGGGGTTTTCTACGTTTTCATCTTGTTTTTCTATGTGTTTAAGTTGAGGGTCTGTGAAAGCCAGATCCAAATGCATATAGGGTGGGGGTCCCTGCTAGGGCACACCCAGGTAGCAAATTTCCCAGCAGGCTTAGGGCCAAGCGGTTGCGGGGGGGGGGGAACCTGTGCAGAGAGGGAAACTGGCCCCAAATGCTTCCGGTTGCTTCTGCCCCTCTTCTCTTTTCTCTGCTGATCAGTTTGTGGTTTCTGTACCAACAGAAGTTTTAGGCAGTTTTAACAAAAGTAATTTTTTTTTTGGGGGGGGGGAATGGGGTGGGAAGGAAGGAAGTTCCTTGGGAGAGGGCTGGACCATAGTCCCCAGATATTTTAGGCATTGTGAGGGTCTGCGTTTCCCCAGGACCCTCAGGGCACCCGTGAGGAAACAGGCAGACAGGACAATAGAGTTCTGAGTGGTTGAGGCAAAGCCAGACCCCCACCTCTTCCATGCTATCCCCTCTCCCCTGCCAAGTACTGCACAGGGACCCCCACTAGGAGGCCCTCCCTGGGACCAGCCCCACCCAGGAGCCCTGGGACCAAGAGATAATGTGAAATACCAACTGTGGACCAAAGGCAATAAAAACCTCTTTTTAAAAGGAAAAGGTGAATTTTCTCTCATTTCTCTCTTCTCATCCTCTCAATTTTCTCTCACCTCTCACTTTTCTCAGACCTCTCTTCTCTCCTTATTCTCAGTTTGGTTTTCACGGACCTAGCCCAGGATAGCCCAGTCAAGGCCAAAGAGCTGAATCCAGTCCCAAACGGCTGACACCAGTTCCAAAGAGCCAGCCTAGACCCTAAGAGTCAGTGTAGCCATAGCCAGTCCCGGAGGGCAGAGCCAGGCCCCAGGAGCCCCACCAAGACCCAAGTAGCTGAAGCCAGTCCCAAAGGGCAGAGCCTGAGTCTGCAGAGCCTTGTGCTCCGTTAAGGAATGTTTTACTTCATTTGATTACTTATCGGAGTAGAGAGATAGGCTCCCACCTCCTGGGCTAGTCCCAGCTCTCTTCAGAGAAGAGCCGAGCTGAGCCCCGAAGGGCAGAGACTAGCCCTAAGACAGTGGTTCTCAACCTTCCTAATGCCGCGACCCTTTAATACAGTTCCTCATGTTGTGGTGACCCCCAACCATAAAATTATTTTCGTTGCTACTTCATAACTAATTTTACTACTGTTATGAATCGTAATGTAAATATCTGATATGCAGGATGTATTTTCATTGTTACAAATTGAACATAATTAAAGCATAGTGATTAGTCACAAAAACAATATGTAGTTATATATGTGTTTTCTGATGGTCTTAGGCGACCCCTGTGAAAGGGTTGTTTGACCCCCAAAGGGGTCGTGACCCACAGGTTGAGAACCGCTGCCCTAAGAGCTGAAGATAGTCTTGAAGGGATGATCCCACCCTAGTTCCTAAGAGCTGAGCTTCTGCTCAAAGAGCCCAGCTTAGTCCGGAAGGCGGAGCCTAGCCCAGTGATGGACACACGAACTCATTTTTTTGGTTGATTTTTCTTTGTTAAATGGCATTTAAATATATAAAATAAATATCAAAAATATAAGTCTTTGTTTTACTATGGTTGCAAATATCAAAAAATTTCTATATGTGACACGGCACAGAGTTAAGTTAGGGTTTTTCAAAATGCTGACACGCCGAGCTCAAAAGGTTCGCCATCACTGGCCTAGCCCCTAAGAGCCTACTATATCCCCAAGGAATTGAGAGGCCTGAAGAGGTAAAGCTAGTCCCCAACTTAGCCAGGAAGAGTTGAGCCCTGAGCTGAAGGGTGGAGGGAAAACATAAAAGGAAAAGAAGGTGCTGGAAAAAAATAAAATAAAAAGAAGGTGCTGGGATAGTTGGCAGTCAGGAGGTGTTGGCTTGGACACTCTGGGGTCCTGAGGGGCCTGGGGGGTGGGACAATGGGACAGATAGCTGGTCCTCAGCTTGGGACAAGAAGCTGAGGCCAAGGGTACAGATCAGTCTGGGTTGGAAAAATGATTTGAGGGCTAGGACCTGGGATAGGGGAAGAGGCTGGACCTCCTGCCTGGTTTTGAAAGGAGGTGGGAACTCAAGCCAAACCGCCACCTCCATCCCCCCCCCCCCCCCAACACACACACACTGAGTTGGGGCTCCACCCAGTGCGCCAGCATCCAACCTCCAGGCCTTTGCTTGTGCATTCACTCTACCTGGAGTTCTCTCCCTGACGACAAACTCCTATTCATCTGCAAAGCCCCAACTGCAAAACCTCCTTCCTCCATAGAGCCTTCCCCCGACACTGCTCACTCTTCCCAGCACCTCGTTTCATCCTGACGATCGTGTGAAACACACCCACTTTAACGGAGTGGGAAACAGTCGGGGTGGCCGTTAGGACCCAGGACTCTAATCTTAGAATGTTGGGGGCCCCCTCCCCTTTCTGCCATCACTTGTATCATCCCAGGGACCAACGATTGTTTGTGGGATGAATGATGAATAAATAGAAGCCCCTTTTTCCTGATGGACAAATACAGTCTCAGGGTAATCGGGCGAGTCTGGCGAGGGCCCGGATCCTGCAGGGGAGAGTGGGGGGAAAGGGGTCTCCTGCGACCGGGAGCGGCGGGACTGCAGCCCGGCCGGCGGGGGCGGAGGCCGGCCCGGGGGAGGTAAGCCTGCAGCCGCCGCACCTCACAGGGGCGCAGGCAGAGGCGAGGGGTCCTTTTTAGAAAACCGGCTCGGCGAGGCCCTGCGGTCACCCACCTACTTCCTCGGAGCGCGGCGCTCCCGCTGGCCCAGCTCGTGCGTGGCGGGTTCGGCGGCCAATAGCATGGTGGAGACAGGCAGGCTCTGCAGGGGCGGGGCCTGGTGTTGTTTTGTTGTGTTAAATTTTCATGTATTTTTGTATTTCTTTTTT
>NW_005871431.1:539980-557493 GCF_000147115.1 Myotis lucifugus | reverse complement strand
TAGAGATGAATAATCTTTATTTGGGATGGTTGTTTTGTATCACTTTGAAATCTTCAAGTAAGGACTTTGAATCTCGTTGAGCAATGTTGGTTAAGAAATTTTCCAGTCTTAGTGGATCTTCCAGGCCGGTTGACGACACCGGGGACTTTGGGGTGGGTGTTTTCGGGGGGGGGGGGGGGGGGCGCCCCAGGTGCTGACACCGAAAGTTCAGGCCCGGCGCCCGCTAGGGGGCCTTTCTTTAAAGGGCCGCGCTTTCAGGTCTGCTGTTGGGTAGAGCGCAGGCGGCTGACGCTGGGGGCTGGGACCGTGAGGGGGTCCCGGGAGAGCGGAAGCCCCAGGAGGGTGCGGGTGTGGGGATGGGGGTACGGAGGCAGGTTCCCTGGGAACTAGGAGGTGCGGGCGGAGTCCAGGCTCTCACTCACCTTTGCTCCCTGCGGATGAGTATTGGGGGACGGCAGAATTGGCCATTAATTTTTAAGGGGGAGTTTGGGCATTAGACTCACCTGAGAGGGGCGTGGCCAACGTACACCTGCAGCCCCTTTCCTGGTTGGAACCCCTCCACACCTGCCCGCGTTGTACCAATGGAGGGAGGCTGCTCCCCCAGGTCCCGCTTTAGGTAAAGGAGCGTTCTAGAGTGGGGGTCGGAGGTACCCTGCAGCCCCTTTGTATGTGAGCTGTGGCCACTCCCAGTCCCCCTGGCGACCTCAGTTTCCCCATCTGTGCAGTAATGAAATAGGCCAGAGCTGGACAATTCCGAGCAAGTGATGGGGTCAGGATCACTGGTTCCAGGAGCCTCCATCACTGTCCCTTCTCCTAACCCGTTTTCTAGATCTTGGGGGTCTCCTGAGCGATAAATAATACATGAGGGGTAGGTAGAGCGGGAGTCCGCATCCCACTGGATGACTGCCTGTCTCTGGGCTCCTGAATTGCCCCCTCTTCCAGCCAGGCGTGTAAATGTTCACAGTAAATACTTTGCTATTATCACTGGGGAAGAGGGGGGGGATCCTTCCCCTGGTCAAGGATGAGATTGGAGGCCAGGATCTGGAGGCCCCCAAGTAGGCTTAGGGTAGAGCCTGGTGATGAAAGAGTTACGCTGAGGCCCCGCCCCCCAATAATTAGTTGATAGCCTTTTCCACCCGCACTACAGGGAGTGACAGCCCTGGCAACCAATCAGATGTAAGGATGACTTCAGGCAGGGCTCCCATTGGTTCCCTTCGGGGAGCAAGCACTTAGATAAGTGCTTACTGTTTGCCTAGCTCTAAGCAGATGTCCAGAAAATTCTGCACAATGGAATAGAGCAATGAAGTTCCGAGAGGGACAGGGAGTTGCCCGCAGCTGCACAGCACATTCTTCAGCCTGACCCCGCGGTCCTGTCTCCTGTCTATTTCCACCATGGCCTTCTGGACACAGCTGATGCTGCTGCTTTGGAAGAATTTCCTGTATCGCAAGAGACAGCCGGTAAAGCCCAGGCGTTTGGGACAGGTTGGGCACGGCCCAAGCGCTCCCCACTATTGCCCACTGTCCTGCTTGTTCTCTCTACCCCAGATCCAGCTCCTGGTGGAGTTGTTGTGGCCTCTCTTCCTCTTCTTAATCCTGGTGGCCGTCCGCTCTTCCCACCCCCCATTGGAGCAGCATGAATGTAAGCCCCCCTCCAGGGTCCAGGTGCTTTCGTAGCGGGGGAGGCAAGGGAGTCACCCTATGCACAGGGGCCCCAGTGAGCAAACGCCAGAGAGCACAGACCCAGCACCCATAAATGGCTGAGTGGGATCATGGTGAGGACTCTGACAAGGCCCGTAACACCTGGCATTCTCGCAGGCCACTTCCCCAGCAAGCCGCTGCCCTCTGCAGGCACCGTGCCCTGGCTCCAGGGTCTCATCTGCAACCTGGACAACACCTGTTTCCCTCGGCACACGCCCAGTGAGGAGCCAGGTGTCCTCAACAACTTTAATGACTCCCTGTGAGCAAGCGCTGTGGGTCCGGAGGCCACTGGTGGGTGCGGGGATGCCCACTGAGCCCCTGCTTCCCGCCCTCTCTGTGTCCCCAGGGTCTCCCGGCTCCTGGCAGATGTCCGTGCTATGCTGGGGAGCCCCAGGGCCCACAGGATGCTGGCCAGCCTGGGGAAGCTGATACCCAAGTTACGGACTGCACTAGGAGCAAGTGGGAGGCCTGGGTCTTCTGGTAGGTGGTGCTGAGCTTGGAGCCTCCACCTGCCTGGCTGTGAAATGGGCACAGGTGGTGATGTTTCAGGCTAAACATTGCCTAACCCTGTGCTTCCTGTGTGCCTCCTACAGTCTGGCCCCAGTCAAGTGATCAGCTGCAGGAGAGACCATCCCTGGCTACTGAGCTGCTGGGAACACTGCTGCGAGGGGTGAGGTGGGGCTGGGTGAAATGACTCTGAGACCCTGCTCCCAGGAAGTCCCGGCACTGCCCCATTCTGGGCCAGGTGACTCCCTCCCAGGGCAGTTGATTCCAGCCTCCAGGCTTTTGTCTGGGCTGTGTCTGGAACCTGGACAGGCTGTGTCTGGCATGGTGGAGGACTCTAGGCTTTGAGACCTTGAGCAAGTCCAAGTGCCTCTTAGAGCCTCAGTTTCCCCGTTTATAAAATGGGGTCTGTACCCGTAGTATCAGCTGCCTGGCAAAGTGCCCTCTGGTGAGACCTCAAACAAGGTCATTGTCACCCTGTTATCTTTCTCCCCAGGAGTCCCTGAGGCCTCTGCTAGACCAAGCCCAGGAGTCAGTGGGCAGCGTTGTGGAAGCAGCGGAGGACTTGGCCCAGCAAGTAAGAGGCCCCTCATCCTCCACCCCATGCCGGAAACTAGAGGGGCAGGCTGCCAGATGGGGAGGTGACAGGGTAGTCCTGGGTACTCACCTTGGGTAAGATTTTGGGGGGGAATTTGGGCAGAAAGAGAGGGAGGAGGTGCTCCTGGTGGGATGTCCTGCCCTGGTTAAGGATTGGCGGTGGGATTGTGCTGGAGGGAGGACTGCCAGCACCCTCTGGTGACCTCTCTCCAGCTCCTGGTGCTGCCCAGCCTGGCAGAGCTTCAGGCACTACTGCGGAGACCCCGGCAGACAGATGTCCCCCTGGAAGCAGTGTTAGAAGCCTTCTGTGGGGACAAGGGGCCTAGAGTCCCTAGGAGGCCCTCCCTCAACAGGTATGAGGGCAGTAACCCGGAGGAGGTGGTGATGCAGGAGCCAGCCCTACCTGACCATGGCCTGAGTAAGTGATTGACCTTGGCTGCCCAGTTTGGGAAGTGGAGTGTGGGTATGGGGGCATGGCCTCATGGCACCTCTGACCAGGCCCTGCCTGTGCTGAGATGATGGGGATCCTGGACATGCAGCTGCTCTGGAAGCGCCTGAAGCCACTGGTCCTGGGGAAACTGCTGTTTGCACCTGACACGCCCTTCACTCGGCAGCTGATGGCACAGGTCAGGGTGGGAGGGGTCCCTGGTCCCTCCCTCAGCTCAGGGGATGAGGGCCAGGCCTGAGAGAAGGATGGAACAAAGTGGAGGAGAAAGAAGTGGACAGGGGTCCTCTGTCAGAAGATGGGTGGTGAATGGGTGAGCATGGCATTGATCTGGGCTCCTGCCTCCCCCAGGTGAACCGGACCTTCCAGGAGCTGACTGTATTGAAGGATCTCCAGGAGGTGTGGGGGGTGCTGGGACCCCAGCTCTTCAACTTCCTGAATGACAGTGCAAATATAGCCATGCTGCAGGTGGGCCCAGAACGGAGGGTGGCAGAGTTATCTACAGCCTGCCCAGTCCTATCACCCCCTGCTGAGAATTAGGGCAAAGGGCAGGTCAGGGCCTCCTGGGCAAGGGTGTGGAGGGGGGATGTGACCTCCATGTTGAGGACAGGCCCCAGGGATGGGAAGAGGGGTAACAAGACAAGGAGTTATGCCCCATGCAGACCGCCACGTTCCCTTCCCATTCCCCAGAGGCTCCTGCAAATTCAGAACAAAGGAAAGAGGCAGCCAGGAGCCAGAGGCCTGCACCAGGCGGAGGCTCTTCAAGCCTTTCTGGACCCCTCTAGCGGTGGCTACAGCTGGAAGGAAGCTTATGCAGATGTGGAGCTTCTGGTGGGCATACTGGGCCGTGCTATGGAGGTGAGAGGCCATCCACTTGGGAATGGGGAGAGCTAGCCTGTCCTGTGGGGGGATCTGCTGGAGGGGTGGGCCCTGCCCTGGGAGAAAGCCCGCCTCAGCCCCAAGGTCCAGGACAGGACCAGGGCCCCTCTGACCCAGGCCTTGTACCCTCTCCAGTGTGTGAGCCTGGACAAGCTGGAGGCAGCACCCTCGGAGGCGGCCCTGGTAGAGCGGGCTCTGGAGCTGCTTGCCGAGCACCGCTTCTGGGCAGGGGTTGTCTTCCTGGGCCCCAAGGATTCCCGGGACGAAGAGCAGCTCCGCGGCCCAGGCCATGTGCTCATCAAGATCCGCATGGACATTGACAATGTCGTCAAAACCGATAAGATCAGGGACAGGTGGGAGTGTGGCCATGTGTTGGAGTGGGACCAAGAGCATGGTGGATGAGGCCAGGGCATTCGGCCCATCACTCAGCCCCCATCACCCATTAGAGACCAGGCAGGCAGCGTCTGATTGATTCCTTAGACCAGCGGTTCTCAACCTGTGGGTCGAGACCCCTTTGGCGGTCGAACGACCCTTTCACAGGGGTCACCTAAGACCATCCTGCATATCAGATATTTACATTACGATTCATAACAGTAGCAACATTACAGTTATGAAGTAGCAACGAAAATAATTTAATGGTTGGGTCACAGCATGAGGAACTGTATTTAAAGGGCCAGAAGGTTGAGAACCACTGCCTTAGACCAATTGGGGATCCATGGTTGGCGGGGCCTAGGTTGTGTAATGGGCCTGCTGAACGGGTGGTGGATGGGCTTAACGCCTTGGCTTCTGCGGTACATGGGGGTGGGTGTTGGGCCAATTGGGTAGCAGGCCCGGCCAGGCCTGTAGTTGAGCCTGTGGGTGTGGACAGAACTAAATTTGTAAAATGGGTACAGGGTGGAGGGTGGTGTTTCCAGCCGGTCCCTGCAGCCGACTACTGAGCTCCTTGCAGGTTTTGGGAACCTGGCCCGGACGCTGACCCCCTGGCAGACCTGCGCTATGTGTGGGGTGGCTTCGTGTACCTGCAGGACCTGCTGGAGCATGCAGCAGTGCGTGTGCTCAGTGGCAGTGCACCCCGTGCCAACCTCTACCTGCAGCAGATGCCCTACCCGTGCTATGTGGATGACGGGTGAGTGCCCCCTCCCCAGTCATTCGCCAGCTGCAGGTACCAGGTCTCAGGTGGGAGCTGGTCTCCATTTGGAACATTCATGAAGTCAAGGCTTAGGTGGACCCAAGAAGGAAGGGCCCAAGAGACCTGTAGAGGAAGGAACAGGGACCTCTAAGGGTCTGGGGTTCCCTGGCACAGAGAGAATGTGGCCTGTGCTGACAGCTGGGACCCTTACGCTGAATGAAGGGTCCGAGGATAAGAGAGGACAAACGTCCATATGCCTTAGGATCGTGGGGCGGGAACCATAGTGTCAGATGGGGGCTGCACAGGGTCTCCAGCCTCCACCCCTGCTGCTCCAGGTTCCTGCGTGTGCTGAGCCGGTCGCTGCCACTCTTCCTGACACTGGCCTGGATCTACTCAGTGTCACTGACCGTGAAGGCCCTGGTGCGGGAGAAGGAGACGCGGCTGCGCTACACCATGCACGCCATGGGGCTGGGCCGTGCTGTGCTGTGGCTGGGCTGGTTCCTCAGCTGCCTTGGGCCCTTCCTTCTCAGCACTGCACTGCTGGTGATGGTGCTCAAGGTGGGGGCGCCATGTCTTCCTGGCTGCGGGGTGGGGGTGTGCAGGCAGAGGAGGGTAACAGCAGGAGGAGCCTCGTGCGGGTGCGTACCCCTGGGCAAACCTGGGTCTCATCCCAGTCCCCTCTGTCTCCCGCAGCTTGGGGACATCCTCCCCTATAGCCACCCGGTCGTACTCTTCTTGTTCTTGGCCGCCTTCGCTGTGGCCACGGTGGTCCAGAGCTTCCTGCTGAGCGTCTTCTTCTCCCAGGCCAACCTGGCAGCCGCCTGCGGGGGCCTCATGTACTTCGTGCTCTATCTGCCCTACGTGCTGTGCGTGGCCTGGAGGGACCAGCTGCCCGCGGGCGGCCGCGTGGCCATGGTGAGAGCTGGGCCGGGGTGAGGCGCAGGACGGTCGCCGCCTTCACTCTCTGACCCACCTGCCTCTGCCCCCACCCGCAGAGCATTCTATCACCTGTGGCCTTTGGCTTCGGCTGTGAGAGCCTGGCGCTGCTGGAGGAGCAAGGCGAGGGCGCACAGTGGCACAACATGGGCACTGGGCCTGCAGCTGATGTCTTCAGCCTGGCCCAGGTCTCGGGCCTTCTGCTGCTGGATGCCGTGCTCTATGGTCTCACCACTTGGTACCTGGAGACTGTGTGCCCAGGTGGACTCTATGAGTAGGGACTCCTGACTGTGTTCCCTGTACCAGGGAGGCTGGGCGGAGGGGCGGGTCTGCTCAGGAGGGGACCTCCAGGGTGAGAGGGTGGGGCTTCCTGACACATGCACCCAGGTGGCTGCCTTTGAGGACAGCCTGGGGAAGGTGGGCGGGGTCTCCCAGTCACCTCCTTTCCTGGATGCCTGGAATCCTCCAGGGGATCGAGGCTCAAAGGATAACTGAGCACTGCTTCCCCCAGGCCAGTATGGGATCCCTGAACCATGGAACTTTCCCTTTCGGAGGAGCTACTGGTTTGGGCCTAGACCCCCAAAGAGTTCTGACCTGCCCCCAGCCTGGCAGGACCCACAGGGTGAGGAAACAAGCCTTACTAGCTGCTTCCCCAGCTGGACCCTACGGCCCCTCCAAAACCCAGTCAGATCCCCATCTCTGGACACCTTCAGCTCTCCTCATCCCTGGTGGCTTCCCCACCTCCCGTAAACTGGAGCCTGGCAGGTCCCTGACTGTACAGACAGGTTCTAATGGCTGCCCAAGGGCTCCGCGGCTGACTGCCCTCTCTCCCCAGAGCTGGTGGAGGAGGCTCCGTCCGGCCTGATTCCAGGGGTCTCCATACGGGGCCTAGAAAAGCGCTTTCCTGGCAACCCAACACCGGCCCTCTATGGGCTCAGCCTGGACTTCTACCAGAGCCACATCACCGCCTTCCTGGGCCCCAACGGTGCTGGCAAGACAACTACAATGTGAGTGGCCACACACCCCCCCACACCCCCCCGGCCTGTTTGCTTATCTGGTTAAAGTGAAAGGCATCTGGGGCCAGAAGGTTCCCATCTCTGCATTGGGAGTGTGACCCCCCAGATCACTTTGGGTGCGTGATAGGCAGGTAACAAGTATTTTCTTTGATCCTCAGTTTCCCTCCTATAAAATAGAGATATAACTCCACCTTGGCCTGGGCATGCAATAGGTGCTCCATCAATGCTGGTGCCCCTTCTTTGGGGGCCTCTGTTTCCACTTCTGAAGGAACAGATGCTCTGAGACCCCTGCACCCCCAGGTCCATCCTGAGTGGCCTCTTTCCACCCACTGCTGGCTCCGCCTACGTCCTGGGCCATAACGTCCAGTCCGGCATGGCAGCCATCCGGCCCCACCTGGGCGTCTGCCCTCAGTACAATGTGCTGTTTGACCTGTGAGTCCTGAGAGGCCTGGGGTACAGCGGAGGGAGGGGCTGGGTGTCCTCTAAGACCCGCCTGCTATGGTGGCCACTGTTTCTGCCTGTGGCTGCAGGCTGACTGTGGACGAGCACATCTGGTTCTACGGTCGGCTGAAGGGTCTGAGTGCGGCTGCCGTGGGCCCAGAGCAGGACCTTCTGCTGCGGGATGTAGGGCTTGTCCCCAAGCGGCATGCACAGACTCGCCACCTCTCAGGTGAGCCCCGCCTGGGGAGGAGCCTCCAGGTCCGGTTGGTGGAGATGAGGCTGGAGACGGGGCTGGGACTTTATCCAAGGGTAGTAGGCAGCCAGAGGAGATCTGGGGCACCCAGAGTAAGCCAGGTGCTGAGGTCAAGGTGGGTGAGGAAAGGGGCACGGAAAGGGGAGGCAGCCCTGTTCAAGACTGGGGGGTGGCGCTGAAATCCGGGCCCTTGTCCCCGCCCAGGAGGGATGCAGCGAAAGCTCTCAGTGGCCATTGCTTTTGTGGGTGGCTCCCGAGTCGTTATCCTGGATGAGCCCACAGCTGGTGTGGACCCTGCTTCCCGTCGCAACATTTGGGAGCTGCTGCTGAAATACCGGGAAGGTAAAAGCTGGGGGCAGCACAGGTTCTCCTGGATTCTGCTTGAGGGGCCGGAAAAGGTTTCTGGTTGTTCTCCGCGGGTTGCCGCTTGAAGTGGTTTGTTTTGTTTTGTTTTTTGTGTGTGTTTCTTTTTAGTGGCATTTTTCTTCATTGTCTGCCCCAGCGATAAGTAAGGGTGCAAAGTGTTTTTGTTTGTTTGTTTTTTAATATACTTTTATTGACCCCAGAGAGGAAAGGAGAGGGAGAGAGAGGTAGAAACATCAATGATGAGAGAGTCATTGATCAGCTGCCTCCTGCACACCCCCCACTGGGGATCGAGCCCGCAACCTGGGCATGTGCCCTTGACCATAATCGAACCTAGGACCTTTCAGTCCGCAGGTCAACACTCTATCCACTGAGCCAAACCGGCCAGGCCAAGGGTGCAAAGTTTTAACTGGATATCTTCAAAGGCTTTGCCAACTGGGCAACTAGCTTGATTAAAAAACAGGAGAGGAACATTTGAGTTCTTGTTCCCTGGCAAGCTCCCTGGCATATGTCCTCAGTTTGGCTCAAATAAAGGCTTATAAAAAGTCTCACAAAAGCCCTGGCTGCTTTGGCTCAGTGGGTAGAGCATCGGCCTGAGGACTGAAGGGTCCCGGGTTCAATTCTGGTCAAGGGCACATGCCTGGGTTTCGGGCTTGATCCCCAGTAGGGGTGTGCAGGCAGCTGATCAATGATTCTCATCATTGATGTTTCAATCTCTCTCTCCCTCTCCCTTCTTCTCTGAAATCAATATATATATATATATATTTAAAAAGGTTTCTGACAAGGAGAAAAGGCTTCTCAGGAGGAAGTGTTAGGGATGTAGTTTTTTTGTTTATTTGTTTTGTTTTTAAATGTTTTTATTAATGCTTTTAGAGAGAGGAAGGGAGAGGACGAGAGAGATAGAAACATCAGCGATGAGAGAGAATCGTTGATCGGCTGCCTTCTACATGCCCCACACTGGGGATCGAGCCCACAACCCAGCATGTGCCCTGATCGCCGGGCATTGGTTCATAGGTCGACGCTCAACCACTGAGCCTTGCTGGCGGACAGGGATGGGTTTTGAGAGATGAGTAGGAGTTTGCCACATGGGGCAGGCAATTCTTGTCAGAGGCTACAACACAGGCAAAGACCGGATGACCTGATGTACATGTCTGTTGGGTCCCTGTGCCCAGGTCGCACACTGATCCTTTCTACCCACCACCTGGATGAGGCGGAGCTACTGGGCGACCGGATAGCAGTGGTGGCAGGTGGCCGCTTACTCTGCTGTGGCTCCCCTCTCTTCCTGCGCCGTCGCTTGGGATCTGGCTACTACCTGAGGCTGGCAAAGTGTCCCCAGCCCCTGGCCACCAGCACAAAGGTAAGGGCTGGGGGTGACCTTAGACCCCCAACCCCTAAGGGCTCTCTCCAGCCCCAAAGGCCATGTCAATTGGTGCCCCTCTGCCTGCAGGGTGACACTGACTTGAAGGACAGCGTGGATGCCAGGCAGGAGAGGGAGCTGGGCAGCCATGGCAGCAGGGCTGGTGAGGGCTGGGGTAGGAGAACCAGAGGGAGGGGCCGGTGGGTGGCAGTGGCTTGGTTCAGGGCAACAGGGCTTATGACCCCAGACTGGACCCCTGACCCTGGGCTGAGCCCAGAAACCTACCTCTGACCTCTGACCTTGGGTGCACTCCAGCTCTGATCCCAGATCCAATCCTGCCCTCAGGTGCTTAACCCTGACCTCCTCTGTCCACAGGCTCAGCCCCCTGTGAGTCACCCAAGTCCCTTCCCCAGGGAGGCTGGGATGAGAGGGGTGAGGCGGGAGCCAGGGCCCCTGATACGCACCCCTGCTCACCCAGGTACACCCCGCCTGCTGGCAGTGGTGCAGCACCAGGTGCCCGGGGCACAGGTGGTCGAGGACCTATCGCACGAGCTGCTGCTGGTGCTGCCCTACGAGGGTGCCCTGGATGGCAGCTTCGCCAAGCTCTTCCGTGAGCTGGACCAGCGACTGGGGGAGCTGGGGCTGGCCGGCTATGGGATCTCTGACACCAGCCTCGAGGAGGTGCGGCTGCTGGGGGAGGGCTGCCTGGAGTGAGGAGGAGTCTGCTTATCTACAGCCAGCACTCCAGGGAGGAGGCAGGGCCCTGGTGGTTGCCTGGAGACTTGGAGTCCCTTGGAGAAACTGAGGATGGGAGGGGATTGAGTCCCTGGCTCCCTCCTGCGGGTCTTCAGGCTTTGAGCCCCCTTTTCTGTCTCCCCAGATCTTCCTGAAGGTGGTAAAAGACGGTGCTGTGGACACAGACCCAGAGGGTGCGGCTGCAGGTCTCTGTCCTAGACCCCTGACACTGGTCCAGGGTTGGACCTCACTTTATACCAAGTCCCAATTCCGGGCTGAGTCTGGCCCAAGGCATAACCCTGACCTCCATCTCTGACTCCTGATCCCCTTCATCTGTGCCCCCTGACCTGGTCCCCTGGTGGTCCCACAGATGGTCGCCACAGACAACACCCCCGTGTAGGCATTACTCAACCAAAGGTGACCCAGGGGCTCAGGATTCTGCCAGAGGAGTCAGCCCTGGAGGATAGGGACCTGGGTGAGTTGCCCCACCCTGACCCTGTGGCACCATGGCCTCTCCCAGTCCCCATAGCACGAACACCTGACCCTCCCATCCCCACAGCTGGCTCTGCCCCAGAGACACAGGCCCTGCAGGTCTCTGGGCCGGACATCGTGGGCCGGGTACAGGGCTGGACACTGACCCGCCAGCAGCTCCGAGCCCTGCTTCTCAAGCGCTTTCTGCTTGCCTCCCGTAGCCGCCGTGGTCTGTTCTCACAGGTGAAGGGGGATGGACACTAGGGAGGATACTCGGCCTAATTCAACTGCCTAACCCCAGGCATATCCCCTGCCCTGCACACCTTTATTGAAAGCACTGGGGAGCCACGGATGGTTGTAGAGTGGGAGCAGGAAAAGGTGTGGTGAGACTGGCGGGTAGGTGGGGAGGGCAGCTAATGGCCGGTCCTTCAGATCCTGCTGCCTGCCCTGTTTGTGGCCCTGGCTTTGATGTTCAGCCTCATCGTGCCGCCTTTCCAGTACTACCCAGCTCTGCAGCTCAGTCCCAGCATGTATGGTGCCCAGGTGTCCTTCTTCAGGTTGGTGCAGAGAAGAGGGAGCTGGTGGTGGGAGGACCAGGGACCCATGGACGCAGCCCTGACCCCGCACCCCCCACAGTGAGGATGCTCCAGGGAGCCCCGAGGGTGCCCACCTGCTGGAGGCACTGCTGGAGGAGGCAGGATTGGAGAACCCCTACTTGCATAACAGCTCCCAAAGGTGAGTTCCTCAGCCTGGACCTAGCTCTTTTCTAGCCGTGGCTTCCCTATCTGGGCTCTGGCCAGTGGGCCCGGGGGTGCCCAGGTCCCAAGCTGGCACCCTCTATGCCTGCTTGGGAACTGGGAGCCTCCATGTTCCGGAAGCTGCATGCCCACAGTTCTGCCCCGTTCCACAGGCCCCCCAAGTGTACGCAGCCCACCGTCTGCTGGTTCTCAGTGCCCAAGATTCCCACAGAAGTGGCGGAGGTCTTGGCCAGTGGCAACTGGACCCCGGAGTTTCCATCCCCTGCCTGCCAGTGCAGCCAGTCTGGCACCCGCCACCTGCTTCCCTACTGCCCAGCTGCAGCCGGTGGCCCCCCACCACCTCAGGCTCTGACCGACTCGGGCGAAATTGTGCAGAACCTGACGGGCCGGAACCTGTCTGACTTTCTGGTCAAGACCTACCCACGCCTAGTGCACCAGGGGTGAGCAGCAGGAGGACTTGGTGTGCCTGGCTGTTTGGGTCCTCAGGTCGAGGAGGTGGTCTGGTCCACAGGGAGGTCAGGGCGGATGCCTGGGCTTGAGTGCCCTCCCTGCCCAACCCCCTGTTCGCTGTCTCACCAGACCCTCCAGCATCTTGCACTCTGTCTCACTCACATCTCTGTCTTTTTGTCTGTCTCTCTCTCAGCCTGAAGACTAAGAAATGGGTGGATGAGGTCAGGTGAGGAGGGGCCTCTGCCTTGGGTTCCCTTCCTACGTCCCTGTGTCGTTCCACTCGTGGGCTCTCCCATTCCATTCTTGCTGGCCCTCAGCTGCCCCTCCCTGCCCCCAATGTCCCATAGGTATGGGGGCATCTCCTTGGGGGCCCCAGATGTGGGCCTATCCTCAGGGCGTGAGGTGGGGCGCTCACTGGAGTTGCTGCGTGTGCTGCTGAGCCCCCAACCTGGTGGGGCCCTCGACCGCTTCCTGAACAACCTCATAGCATGGGCTCATGGCCTGGATGCTCAGCACAGCCTCAAGGTGGGAACTGGGGGTAGTGGACAGGTGGCTAGTGGGGGCAGGGCTGACTTTGTCACCCTTAACCCTCGGCCCTGACCCCATCTTAGATCTGGTTCAACAACAAGGGCTGGCATGCCATGGTGGCCTTTGTCAACCGAGCCCACAATGCACTCCTACATGCCCGCCTGCCACCAGGCCCCACCCGCCGTGCTCACAGTATCACCACACTCAACCACCCCCTGAACCTCACTAAGGAGCAGCTATCTAAGGCCACCCTGTGAGTCTTTCTGCCCTGCATATTCTCTCCCGCCTCAGTTTCCCTGTTAATTTTGGGTGATGGGAGGGGTTCAGGGGGGGCTCAAGTCTCCCCCAGTGGCCCATGTGTACTCATCACACAAACCCTTATCTTACTGGAGCCTTGTGAAACCTCTCCCTGCCAAATGACCCAGCCACCCTCATCCCCAAATGGCTTGAACCAGCCCTGTGGATCTTGGTTCCATCAGTGGAATGCAGCTCTGCCCTGAGCAGCTCATGTGCCCCTGCCCCCAGGATGGCCTCCTCAGTGGACGTGCTTGTCTCCATCTGCGTGGTCTTCGCCATGTCCTTCATCCCGGCCAGCTTCATCCTTGTCCTCATTGAGGAGCGTGTCACCCGAGCCAAACACCTGCAGTTCATGGGGGGCCTATCCCCCACTCTTTACTGGCTTGGCAACTTTCTCTGGGACATGGTGCGGGGACTCCCCAGAGGGGTGGGGGCCCAGCTGCTGCTATTCTCCATTGCCCCTTCTGGCCCCTCTGGGCAGGGACTTGTCCAGGATGGCTGGGGTGAAGTTTTGGGGATTGTGGGACTTCATGTCCTGATACCTAGAATGCAGAGAGGTTAGGGTGGGTGACAGGGCTAAGGATGGCAGCTCCCAACCCTGCACACTGATGGGGTAACTGCCGTCTCCTATGCAGTGTAACTACTTGGTGCCAGCAATCATCGTGGTGCTCATATTTCTGGCCTTTCAGAGGAAGGCATATGTGTCCCCTGCCAACCTGCCTGCCCTCCTGCTATTGCTAATACTATATGGGTGAGGCCCCCAGACCCTCAGGGCCTGTTCTTACCACACCCCCTTCCCCAATACTGTTGAGGGAAATGGGACTCTGCAGTAGTTCCCAAGGAGAAGAAAGAATATGGGGTCTGAGGTAACTCCAAGTGAGATCTAATTCAGTGGGGTGTCAGGGTGGCCTTAAAAGCTCATCTTGTCCCAACTCATTAATATAGGTCTACAATGCAGACTATGGGAGGGAAGATATGTATTCCTCTCAGGGCTACTCAGCCCCCATCTGTGTGGTTACCAGGCAACTCCTGTTGCTTCCCTGCAGCTGGTCGATCACACCACTCATGTACCCAGCCTCCTTCTTCTTCTCTGTGCCCAGCACAGCCTACGTGGTGCTCACCTGCATCAACCTATTTATTGGCATCAATGGCAGCATGGCCACCTTTGTGCTTGAGCTCTTCTCTGATCAGGTGGGACTCTGCAAGGCTAGGCCTCAGGCTGGGGTGGGGCTGGGGCCTTGGCCTCTGACCCACCTCCTCCTTCCTGCCCCTGAGCAGAAACTGCAGAATGTGAGCCGGATCCTGAAACAGGTTTTCCTTATCTTCCCCCACTTCTGCTTGGGTCGGGGGCTCATCGATATGGTGAGGAATCAGGCCATGGCTGATGCCTTTGAGCGCTTAGGTGAGAACTTTCCTCCAGGTGGGGAGTGTCAGCCAAGAATCAGTTATACAGGGTAAGGATAAACAGCAGACCCCACGAAGAGAACCGGAGGGCTGAGGTGGCCCCAAGTTTGGCTCAAGTTAGAGATTCAGAAAAGCAGCCACAAAAGCTAATTCCATCTTGGGTTATATCACAAGAAGTCTAAAGCCCTAAATAAGGGAGGTGGTGATATCATTGTTTTCTATAACAATTAGACCCCAGTTGAGTGGCCTAACCAGTTTCTGATCCCTTAAGAACTGAAGGTGACTTAGATGAAAAGGGGCTCAGAAGCCAAGCCCCTCCAAGGACCCAGTCTCTCCTTCCTCTTCCCACAGGAGACGGGCGGTTCCAGTCGCCCCTGCGCTGGGAGGTGGTTGGCAAGAACCTCTTGGCCATGGCGGTGCAGGGGCCCCTCTTCCTCCTCTTTACACTTTTGCTGCAGCACCGCACCCGCCTCCTGCCACAGTCAGTGGGGACCAGGGAAGGGTGGCAGGGGCTGGGGTCCAGCTTTGGGCCCACTGATGTCTCTGTTCCTAGACCCAAGCTGAGACCACTGCTTCCACTGGGAAAGGAGGATGAGGATGTGGCTCGGGAGCGGGAGCGGGTGGTTGAAGGGGCCACCCAGGGCGACGTGTTGGTGCTGCGGGACCTAACCAAGGTGGGTGCAGAGTGCTAGGTGGGGGGGCTCCCATTGGCCCACTCACATTTCTCAGGGTCCTGCACTTCTCCCAGGTGTACCCCTGGCAGAAGATACCGGCTGTTGACCGTCTATGCTTGGGGATCCCCCCCGGTGAGGTGAGTCCAGAATAGAGGTCCTGGTGCAGGTGCAGTGAGAGATTGCCCTACTGTGCACACACTGCCATTGATTGATTGATTGATTGATTGATTGATTGATTGATTTCAGAGAGGAAAGGAGAGAGAGAGAAACATCAGTGATGAGAGAGAATCATTGATTGGCTGCCTGCTGAATGCCCCCTACTGAGGATTGAGCCCGAAACCTGGGCATGTGCCCCGACCGGGAATCAAACCATGACCTTCTGGTTCATAGTCGACGCTCAACCGCTGAGCCACACTGGCTGGGCCCCACTGCCCTTTATTGAATACCTACCTATTGAGCTCAACACTTGAGCTCCTGTTTTGAGCCAACAAACTCTCATTAAGCTCCTACTGCATGCTTACATTTATTGAACCCTCCTGTGTGCAATAAGGTATTAGTAAGCCACTACTGAGGACAAGCATATTCATTATTGAGCACCTATCGGTGTCCACACATGTGCCAGGAACCGTTATGAAGTAATTACTGTGTGCTAGCCAACCTCTCCGCCTTGGGCTGACTGTGCACCCAGCCTGAGTACTCCCCACATGGCAGGAAATATTTGGAAATCTTGTGCCCTCTATGGATGGAGCAATTGCTGTAGGATACCTACTGTGCTCCAGGATTGATTAAACACATCCCATGTGCCAACAACCCTTGTTTGCTAAGCAAAAGCCTCTGCCTCCCCACACACCCAGGAGTTTCCCTTGCTCACAGCCCAACACACAGAAACTTAGAAATCCACCCAGAATCACAAGTGCTGGGACACAGGGAAATGAGGCCTTGTCGAACTCCCTCTGTGGGTGCCATTGCAGTGTTTTGGGCTGCTGGGCGTGAATGGAGCAGGGAAGACAACCACATTTCGCATGGTGACTGGGGACATACTGCCCAGCAGGGGCGAGGTCATACTGGCAGGCCACAGGTAAGGGGCTTCTGGGTAGGGGTGGGGCAGGCTGTGAGCCTCCACACCCCCAAACATGGACAGGGTGGGCCCGGAGACCCCCTGGTCCCTTTACAGAGTGGTCTTGGGTGGTGAATGAGACCCCTGCTTGCCCCAGCATGGCTGGGGCCTAGCCAGCTCCCTGAGCCCCTTGTCCTCTATCCTCAGCGTGACTCAGGAACCAGCCGCAGCGCTCTGTCGCACGGGCTACTGTCCTCAGTCGGATGCCATCTTTGAGCTGCTGACAGGCCGGGAGCACGTGGAGCTGTTTGCACGCCTGCGTGGTATCCCCGAGGCCAAGATTGGCCAGGTGACCGCTGCCCCTTATTCTACTGGGACCTCTGGATCCCTGCCCACACTGGCTCTGCTTGGCCATACCTGGAGCCCAGGTCCCCTGGCCCTCTCTCTCCTCCCCCAGCTCCTACATCCATGTGGGTCTACTGTGCTTTCTTTCTTTCTTTTTTTTTCTACTGTGCTTTCTACTGTCATCCAAGCTGCATCTGCCACCTCCCTGCTCTGGGACGCCCCCCTCCGCTGCTCAGAACCTGCCCCTTCTCTCCTGTCTGTGACTGTCTCCACTCTCCGTGACTCCACCTCTGACTGAGCACTTTGAGCCTTTCTGCCCCTGGGTCGGGTCCCATCTTTCATTCACTGTGGCCCCAACCCACGTGTCAGTCCCACCCTGTTCTCATTCTGGTCCTGCCCCCTTTATTGACCTTTACCCCACTCTCGCCCTAGCCCCTCCATTCCTATCCTCTCTCTGGTCCTGCCCTGAGGAGGTTCCACCCATTCACTGTGCTTCCCCTACCTGGTCCCACCCTCACTTGGGTCATCCAACATTCACTCTGATCCACCAAAGGCCCCCCAATGCTCCCCCTACCCCTTTACTCTCATCCTGTCCCCCCATACTCATTCTGGCCCCCTCCTTACATGGTTCCCCCATTCTCACTGCTCACTTTTTTCAAAATTTATTTTAGAGAGAGAAACATTGGTTTGTTATTCTACTTATTTATGTACTCATTCGTTGATTCTTTTTTATTTAAGAGGAGAAGGTCTATTTTATTAGTATTTGAATCCAGAACTTGTTGAGTATGAAATCTGGCATCGTAGGGCACAGTAATATGTACACAGTAGGCAATCAGTAAATACCTGTCAGATGCCTACACGAAGGCATGAATACCTGGCAAGAATGAATCCACCTGCTACCACACCTCCGCCCCTGAATAATGACATTTCCCATTTGCTTGGTGCAGCACATTTCTCTGAATCACAAGAGCGACGATTACTTCCTCCCCCTATCCGCCTTTTGCCAGTCAAGGCAACATGTTTTTGTGATTGTGCTTTTTTTGGTCTTCCTCACTGGAAATAATTTTTTTCTATTGATTTTAAAAACACTGGAAAGGTTGTGGGGTCTTTTTAAGCATAAGAACAAGTCAATAGAGGAAGCAGCGAAATTAAATTGAATGACTCCCTGGGCAGGGA
>NW_005871431.1:534125-539412 GCF_000147115.1 Myotis lucifugus | reverse complement strand
TTCACACGGGACCCCCCATTTTGGGTCCTTCGCCCCCGTTTATTTCTGCCCCCCCCTGTTCCTTTTTTTTCCCCCTCACCCCTCTGGGTCCCCCTCCTTACAATGGTCCCCCCTCCCCCGCGGGTACCTCGCCCCCGCTGATCCTTTTTTTAAATTTGGCCCCCCCCTCTTTTTGGCCCCCTGTTTATTTGCCCCCCCCCCCCCCCCCCAGTTCACTGTAGCCCTCCTGGCTCACTCTGGTCCCCCTGCTCACTTGGGTCCCCACACTTACTCTGGTCCTACCTGCTTACCCTGGTCCCTCCACATTCACGCTGGCCCCCTTCTGACTCTGGTCCCCCACAATTACTCGCCCCCCCCCATGCTAACCCTGGCTCTCCGTGCTAAGTGGTCTTCCCTGCTTACTCTGGCCCCTCAACTTTAATTGGTCCCCCCACATTCACACTTCCCCTCCCCCGCCTGCCCACAGACAGCAAGCTTGAGCCTGGCGAACCTGGGGCTCCAGCATTATGCCAACCAGCCCGCGGGTACCTACAGCGGCGGCTACAAGCGGAAACTGGCAACAGCTGTGGCCCTGGTGGGAGATCCGATGATGGTCTTCCTGGTGGGTGTGCACTGAGGCCTGGGTGAGGGCAGGGTGGGGCGGGGCGGGGCCAGTCTTACTGAGTCTTACCCCGGCCTCCTCCCAGGATGAGCCAACCACCGGCATGGACCCCAGTGCCAGGCGCTTCCTCTGGAACAGCCTCCTGGCTGTGGTGCGGAAGGGCCGCTCGGTGGTGCTCACCTCGCACAGGTGGGCCCTGCGTAGTCACCCTCCCCCCACCCCCACAACTCCCCACCCCCACAACTCCCCACCTTCACAACCCCCATCCCCCATCCAGGCTCTGGGGAGCGAGGCAGACCCCAGTGAGAGGCTGTCACTCAGGGCTTAGGGCTACACGGGATGGGTGGTCCTGAGCCTGGGGCGGCTGCGGGGCCTGGGTGTGAGGACGGGTGTGAGGACGCGGGGCGAACCCGGGAACGGAGAGGTCTGGGCCCAGCTGCACGTGTTCAGAGTGGAAGCCTGGTCCCGGCCGGGAGGGTGGGTGGTCTGGGCCTGGCCGGAGCTCACAGCACTTGCCCTGACCAGGCATGGAGGAGTGTGAGGCACTCTGCACGCGCCTGCCCATCATGGTGAACGGGGCGGTTTCCACTCCCTGGGGAGCCCGCAGCACCTCAAGGGCAGGTGAGCTGGGCCAGCCCTCAAGGGCTGGTGCTGGGGCGGGAAGAGGCTAGAGGAGGGTGGGGCCAGAAGAGAGACTAAGGTTAGGGCTGGCGTGGCTCTAACAGGTGAGGAGGTGAGGGTCATGGACTGTCCAGGGGAGATGTTGAGGGGCCATGGCAGGACCAGGGTGGGCTGGAGTCTTATGGGTAAGGGTGGGCCCATGGGTGGAGGTTGAGGAGGGTCAGGTGAGTAGGGGAGTCAGGTGGAGGTGGGGCCGTGGGAGAGGAAGGCTTGGAGAAGGGATGAGCATTTTAACCCTTTGTACGCCACAGGTGTCTATAGAGGCAGTGGGGATGCCTGGCAGTTAACTGGTTAAAGGACATGGAGGAGCAGGGGTGGGGTCACGTGTGCTGGGTGGGGAGTCAAGAGGGGCCTGGCATTGAGGGTGGGGCCAGAAGAGAGGAGGAGGGTGGGATGGGCTGTAGGTGTGTGGTCACCCTCCCCCAACCCCCACAACTCCCACCTTCACAATCCCCCATCCCCCATGACCTCCCACAACCCTCCCTTCACCACCAACCCCTTTCACCACCACCCCTTCACCATTACCACCCCCACTTCACTTTCACCACCACCACCGCCCCCTTCACCACCAGATTCGGTGCTGGCCACACGCTGACCCTGCGAGTGCCCATGGGGAAGTCTGAGCCAGTGATGGCCTTCGTGGCAGCTACCTTCCCAGGGGCTGAGCTGCGGGAGGCTCACGGAAGTCGCCTGCGCTTCCAGCTGCCACCAGGAGGGCGCTGCACCCTAGCGCATGTCTTTGAAGAGCTGGCTGCACACGGGGCAGAGCAAGGCGTGGAGGACTTCTCAGTGAACCAGACCACTTTGGAGGAGGTGCCCAAAGCGCCCGGGAGGGGCTGGAGGCCATGGTGGGGCTGGGGGCCGGGCTCTCCAGCTGACTTCCCCTCTTGTTCCCTCGGGCTACCCACCTGCTAGGTATTCCTGTACTTCTCCGAGAACCAGGGGAAGGAGGAGACCGAGGCGGATCACCAGGAAGCAGGAGTGGGGGTGGACCCTGGGTTAGGCCCACAGGTCCCCAAACTCCTCACCCGGTTCCTGGATGACCGCCGCATGACGGAGACAGTGCTCTGAGCCTCCCTCCTCTGTGGGGCTGGAGGGAGGCCCGGGAGTGACAAAGGCAGGACAGAGGGCCTGGAGCTGGCTCCCAGAGGGCCTGTTCTGCCGGAGGAAATAAAAAGAAGCTGTCCTGTGAAACTGCACGTGTGTCTGTGTGCTGGGCTGCACGTGTGTCCACAGATGCTCTGTGCACTCATCTGCATCCAGCTGGAGCGTGTGCAATGCATGGGCTTGTGGACACATGCAACTCATAGGGCTCAGGCGAGAACCCAGCTCCAGCCGCCTGGACCCCCAGCTGGGAAGGCGTCTGGTGGGCCTGGAAGTGGGTTTTATGTGGGCTTCATAGAACCTGGACACTAGTCCCAGGGTCCCTAGTGCCCACGTGGGTCTGGTGCCTGAGGACAGTCCCAGTGAGTGCCTGGCCATGAAGTGGGCATGAGGTCAGGGCGTGGGAATTTCCAGAGCAGTTTAGAGAAGTCCAGTGGGGGGGGGGGGGGCTGGGATATCGGGACCTCAGGCTTGCTGCCCAGGCCGGAAGCTCGCCAGCTCGCCAGTCTGCCCTTACCACCTGGTCTTGGCCCCCGGAGCAATGAGTGGTGGGCAGAAGGGACTTCTCGGCTGGGTGTGCAGATGGGCCTGGGCCTGGAAGCTGGGTTTGGCATAAGGAGCTGCAGCCCACATGCCCTGTGCCCGGGAGATCCACCCTTCCCGCCTGAGGTCAGTGAGGGTTGGTGTTGGGTAAGGGAGTTGGGGGTTGGGGGGTGGGTCTCTGGAAGAGTGGGGGAGAGGACCCAGGCTGGGGAGGCTCCAAAGGAACAGGTGGTCATGGGGGAGGGGAAGGAGGTCCAGGGAGGGCAGAGGGAGGGAGGCGGGGTTCTGGACACATGGCTGATACCAGGATGTGAGGAGGTGCGGGGTGGCCTCAGGAGTGTTGTCAGCCCTGCTACCCAGCATGTCCGTGATCAGCCTGCGTGTCCCTGGAAGGTAGGGTGGGGCATGGGGGTAGGGAGATGAGCCGAGGCCAGTGCAGACGCCAGGCTGAGGGAGTGACCTGCTATGCCCTGTGGAGCCCAGGCCCTGGGGTCTACGAGGGTGAGGGGTTGCCAGGGACATAGGGTGGGGACCCCCATGAGAGGACCGGGGGACTGGAGGGAGGGTGTCTGTGTCCCAGGTCTGACTGCCAAGCTCCAGGTCATCCATTTCATCTGCAGAGCTTTGTCGTCTGAGCATGCGTGTGCATCAGTGTCCCTGCATGTCACTGTGCCCGAGAGCGAGTCTATTCCCATGTCATTGTGCCCATGGGTCGGTGTCCCTGTGCTGCTTCTGCCCCGGGCAGTGTCCTCCTGCCTGCATCTGGGTGTGTCTGTACAGTCAGCCTGTGCTTCCTTGTGCCCGACATGCCAACAGGGGGCGCTCAGTCCAATGCACATGCAGAGCTCCTAAAAGTGGAAACTGGGGAGGCGGAGCCTGGGCTGGGGGCGGGGCTTGGGCTGGGGGCGGGGCCTGGGACCCCTCCTTCAAGCCCACTCTGTGGAGGGGCAGGCTGAGGCCCGGGAGGTTGGAGGTTGGGGGGGTGGGTCTGCGTCACCACCTCCGGAGGCCTTTTCCTGTGGGGGGAGGGCGGGCCAATGAGGGCTGGGCCTGTCACGTGGGCCTGACAGCTGGGGAGGGGGTGGCTGGGGACTATGTGGTCCTGAGGTGGTCAGCTCCTGGAGCTGCGGCGCCGAGACCCCCGGCTGCTCCACCCGCGCCTGCTGCCTGCGCTGCTCTGCCGGCCCCACCATGTTCTCCAGGAAGAAGCGCGAACTCATGAAAACCCCTTCGATCTCGAAAAAGAACCGGGCGGGAAGCCCCAGCCCGCAGCCCTCGGGAGTGAGTGAGCCTCTTTGGGGAGGAGGAGCGGGTGGGGACCTTGGGGCCACAGGGGGACAGGGTGCGCCCTCTGCTTGGGCGGCAGGGCCGGGGCCCAGAAGCAACATGTTGGGCCTGCGATGGGGGGCTCACGCCAGCTACAGCCCCCACCAGGCAGGGCTGCAGGGGCCGCGCAGGTCCGGCCAGGACCCTGGCATTCGGCTCATGGTAGGAGGCCTTTGGGGTGGCCATGGCCTCCCTCATCTGGCCCACGGCCGGCTGTGGGACCCAGGGAGTGGGGTGGCGGTGCCAGCTTGGGGGCAACCTTTGGTTGTGGGCTCTGTAGGGTGGGGCTCAGAATTTGGGGGCTCCGGTGCTGTTGGATGTGAGAGCCATGGCACAGCAGAGTAACAGGGTCCCCGGGTGTAGGGCCGCCCGGGCCCAGGGGGTGTACACAGTCTCGTGGTGTTTATGGGGCTCAGGGGTCTCCAGGAGTTGACAGAGGTGTCGTTACCAGGGATTGGGTGCGTCTGCCACAGCCTGAGGTGGGCTACAGGGGCTGGGACCCTCTTCTGGCCCGCCCTCCCCCACCAGGAAGTGGGGTACCCGCGCCCCCGCAGGCCCCGCCCCTAGCTGTGGTTTGGGTAGACGTTGTTTGTGAAAGCTCTGGGGAAGAGGATGTTGGGTAACAGGTGTGGGAGGGGCATGGCCCCAAATCTCAGCCCTCTGACCTCTGGCCTCTGACCCTCATGGGGTCAGGTTGAAGACCCCCCCAGAACCCCATTTCACTTTTTTTAAACTGATGTAGTACCTGGACCAGAATAGGTGCTTTACCTACTCCATGACTGTTATCTCTACCAGGAGTGCCTGTGAAAATATGGGGTGAAAGGGTGGTGGAGGGTTTTGGTTTTGCCTTTGGTTTGCAAAGTATTTCTATCGTTTGTCCTTTTAATTCCGACAGATTAACAGGCCGACCTTCGGTACCGGCTACTGTGTTTACAGGGCAGTATGATGTGCTAGGCCGAGACAGCACCTCCAAGGATCGGCACATTTGGCGCAAGCAGGTATTTCGGTATAGTTGCGATGTGTCGTAAGAAT
>NW_005871431.1:482620-534025 GCF_000147115.1 Myotis lucifugus | reverse complement strand
TATCCTATTCACAGAGCGTGAAACAGGATCCTAAGGAAGAGGGGGAAAGGTGGTATATGACAATCCCCACAGATAAGTGCGCCCGTACGAAACCGTGGGAGATATATCCCAGACCTATGTAAGAGTACAATTTTCGCCAGGGCCCTTAGAAATCAAAGAAAATAATTTTACTAATGGAGAGACCCGCCTGAATCTGAGCCCAGTGGGGGGGGGGGGGGGGAGACTGAGGTAGATACAGATACCCCAAACCCGGTGGGATCCAGGCAAGGTAAAGAGGAGGACTTGGGGAGGCTCAGAAGGGGATCTTTATGGAAGCAACCGCTGCAGCTAGGGCTTTCAGGGATGTGTAGGAGTTTGGTGGAAACTAGGAGGGCAAGGCATTGAAGCAGAGGAGACGTCATGTGCACTGGCTCAGAAACATGAAATGGAGTTGTGTTTGGAGGAACGAGATTTGCTGGTATATGAAGTGTGTGAAGCTGAAGGGATTGAGGATGACAGGGAGAAGGATCCTGGACATTATCCTGAGGGCAGTGGGGATCCACAGAGTGTGTTAGAGCAGCGGTCGGACTTGTGTGTTGGGCCGAGGTGGGCTAGAGGCAGGCTGAGGTCTGATGGAGAGAGTCAGAAGGGACAAGGGGCAGGAAGGACAGCATGTGAGCTGCAGGAGGGAGCAGCTTGTGGGATGGCAGTTCCGTTTTCTCCTCCACAAGACTGACAGCCTGGCTTCCTGCTGAGTTATTTTCATCTGTTTCCTGTTTGTCCCTGGCAGGCACCTCAAACCAGGCAGGCACAGCACCTTGTGTGCTGCCTGCTCCTCCCGGAAACCACAGTGCCAAGACCACACCAAGTGCTCTGCCCAGCTCCCCCTAGGCACCCATTTTATAGATGGGAAAACTGAGGCCAGGAGTGGGGCACTGATCTCCGGCTCACCCAGCTAAGGAGGGGTCAGGGCCAGATCCAGCCTCAGCCTGAGTGGCCTCTGTGTCTTCAGGGCGCTAACGAGGAGCTCTGTGTAGAGGCCCAGCCCCTTCTGGGTGGGAGTGGGAACCCCCAAGGTTATCTGGTCACAGAGGCAGGGCCTGAGCTCTTTCCTGGGGAAACTCGCTAATCTCGGTTCCTTTCCTATTCTGGCACTTCCTTGGAGGCCTGGTCTGGGTGGGGCTGAGTCCTGGAGGCGGTTGGGATAGGGTTGGGGACACACTTCATCATGCCTCAGGCGTCCTGGGCCTGGGAAAGAGACTGGAGCGGCGGGGATGTGGGTTTGAATCCTGTGCTGCCCCTGCTTGTCCAGCTGTGAGACCTTGGACCAGCTGCCTCCCTCTCTAAGCCTCAGGTGTCTTATCTGTGAATCAGGGCAACTATACGCTCAGGGCTTATGGTTGCCCTGATTCACAGATAAGATACCTGAGGCTTATAGTGACTGTTACCAGGTGTTCTCAGCATATTGTGTGTTGTCTTGGGGACCAGTATGCTGCTGCATGGGACCCCGAGGTGAAGGGACAGAGCAGGGAGCGGGGTCCCCAGCCCTCTGGGAGCACATGGCGCTTGGGGACGCAGCAGCTGCTGCACTTGGCTTGGCCATGCCAAGCTGAACATGTCCAGGCTTCTCTGGAGTCGGCTTCCCTGGCGTCAGCTTCCGGGTGGGGGTGCTGCAGGGACCCGGGTGGCTGAGGCCAGGCAATACAAGGGCGAGGGGCCAGGTGTGTGGAAGGAATGTCCTGGGAAGGGGCCTGGCCTGGCCTTTCCCCGGCATCTTCCCTGGATTCCTGAAGCCCCTTTATGGCTCTGAGTTGGCTTCGGTGTCAGGACCCCCCAGGTTTCAAGGCACGAGGGCCATCCCAAGGGGTCCTCAGTGCTGAAAAGGGTCGGGCCTATTTTCAGGTTCCACTTATGTTCTGAGCAGGCCCACCAGGCACAGAGACAGAAGGCCAACAGGTGTCAGAGCTGTCATCCCAGCCGGCCCCCAGGCCTCCTGGGTCTTAGCATCTAGTTGTCCCCTCCCCTTACAGACACTGCTACGGTTTTGTTTTTATTGGTGTGTTTTGCACACACTGTTCTGCCTGCACATGCTGCTTTTCAGAACATCTGAAGAGAGTATCTAAAACCACAGTTCTAAGATACAGAGCTAACCTTGACCCCCTGTGCTCCAACACCGCCTAGGGCAGTGATGGCGAAGCTTTTGAGCTCGGCGTGTCAGCATTTTGAAAAACCTTAACTTAACTCTGGTGCCGTGTCACATATAGAAATTTTATTATTTGCGACCATAGTAAAACAAAGACTTATATTTTTGATATTTATTTTATATATTTAAATGCCATTAACAAAGAAAAATCAACCAAAAAAATGAGTTCGCGTGTCACCTCTGACAGGCGTGTCATAGGTTCACCATCACTGGCCTAGGGTTCCCCTTTGCCCTGGAGATAAAGCCAGGCAGGGTCCTTCTGTGTGTCGCTCTCATGCCTTCAAACATAGTGTAGGTGGAAAAGCTGTGTGATCCTTGAGAAATGACTTTCCCTCTCTGTGCTTCAGTTTCTTCATCTGCAAAATGGGGATGATGACAGTGCCTGTGTCATGGGGCGGCTGTTGGGAGAGTGTGAGATAACAGGGTGCCTGAGGCCTGGTATCCAGGCAGGCAGGGAAGGGAGAGAGCTGGATAGAGCCTTGAGCAGCCCTGAAGGGTTGGGGCAGGGAAGGGGCCAGGTGGGCTGCAGGAAGGAGGAGGTACCAGGACTGCAACTTGAAGGACAAGCAGTTTGCTTTCTGGAGGGATGAGGAAAGTGTTCTGAGCAGAAGGGACTGCCTAGGCCAAGGTCTGGCCTTTGTTGCCCTGGCCAGCAGCCAAGAGAGGGACAGTGCCCTACCTGACGTCCCATAGTAAGCCTCGGGCAGCTGCCCCCTCCCACCTCTGCCTCAGTTTTCCCACCTGGGGACAGGATCTTTGAGGAATACATGGGCAGGTTGTCTCTGGGGCCACCCACTCCCTCCCTGCTCATACCTGCTCTGCCCGCAGATCTCCTGGAGGCCCGCCGGCCGCTGGCCCATGAGTGCCTGGGCGAGGCCTTACGAGTGATGCGCCAGGTCATCTGCAAGTACCCACTGCTGAACACTGTGGAAACGCTCACAGCTGCGGGCACCCTCATTGCCAAGGTCAAAGGTCAGCTGGCCAGGACAGAGCAGCAAGGGCTCTCTGCCTGGAAGGGCTTCCTGGAGGAGGGGGTGTTTAAAGTGGGTTTTGAAGGATAGCTAGGAGTTTGGTGGGCACACTTGCTGCAATGATTTCCCTGGGCTCAGGGCCCCCTTCACTTAGTTGTAGGGGTGGTCCCATCCCAAAGTGAGCCAAGCCTCCTCGTCCTTGTCTCTGCCCGCCAGCCTTCCATTACGAGTGCAACAACGAGGCAGACAAGCAAGAGTTTGAGAAGGCCTTGGAGACCATTGCCGTCTCCTTCAGCAGCACGTGAGCGCGGGCCCTGTGGGCGGGAGCAGGGGTGTGTGGGGCCCTTGTACCTCTGGATACTGACAGCCCTGACCCTGCAGCGTGTCCGAGTTCCTCATGGGTGAAGTGGACAGCAGCACCCTCCTGTCAGTGCCCCCTGGGGACTCGAGCCAGGTGAGCAGGGATGGCCTTCTCTGTCTGGGGGCGGTGATGGTCTCCTGATGGGTGGACATCACCTGGGACCCAGCACAGGGCTGGGCTCACCTGCACTCCCCCTGCACAGTCCATGGAGAACCTGTACGGACAGGGAAGTGAGGGCGCCCTCCCTTGCGCTGAGGACTGTGATGCTGGTGAGTCTCTGAGCCACACACACTGGGCGGGCATTTGCTTGAATGGTGGGTGGAGGGGCAGAGGACTGGGACTGAGGGTGTGCTGGAGGGTGGAGCCTGGGCTGAGAGGCCGCTCTGCAGGCTGCCTGCTGCCCGAGGAGGTGGACATGCTGCTGCAACGCTGTGAGGGAGGCGTAGATGTGGCCCTGAACTACGCTAAGAACATGGCGAAGTACATGAAGGACCTCATTGGCTACCTGGAGAAGCGGACTGCCCTGGGTGAGTGCTGGCCTGGGGTGAGATCTGCCAGGGGACCCCCTCCCCTCACGTACCCCTTGCTCACTCCCCTCCCCTCTGCACTGACTCCTCTTCTCTGCCCTGCAGAGATGGACTTTGCCAAAGGCCTGCAGAAGATTGTCCACAACTGCAGACAGAGCGTCATGCAGGAGGTGGGGCCACGGGCCTGGGTGTGAGTCCCTGCAACTGAGAAGGGCCAAAAGGAAGGGGCTCCCTGTCTATGCTATGGAGGTGGCTGAGGGAACCCGAGGGAACCAGGGAGGGCTTCCAGGAGGGCCTGGGTGCTGTCCCACCCATCTAACTGCCGCCCTCTCCAAAAGCCCCACATGCCCCTCCTGTCCATCTACTCGCTGGCCCTGGAGCAGGACCTGGAGTTCGGCCACGGCTTGGCGCAGGCAGTGATCACGCTGCAGACCCAGACCTTCATGCAGGTGGGCTGCCCCCCGGAGGCTGGGCGAGGAGGGGGGTTACCAGGGTCTCCTGCTCACGGCCCATCTCACCCCAGCCCCTGAACCTGCGGCGGCTTGAGCACGAGAAGCGCAGGAAGGAAATCAAGGAGTCCTGGCACCGTGCCCAGAGGAAGCTGGTACCTTGGGAGGCAGGCGGGCGGGTAAGGGTGGGGCGGGCTGGCCTCTGAGCTGGTGCAGTCCCAGGCATGGACCTGCACCAAACTGTGGTTTCCTGCCTCTTGTACACTCGTTGACATCTTACTGAGCACTTGTCTGGTCTCTTACACTCACCCCACATCCAGAGGAGTGCTCCACCTCAATCCACCCTCCTCCCTTTTCCCAGGCTCTTTACAGGTGCTTAGCTGCAGAGATCACGTGACTTATTTCACTAAATCTCTATTGATGGGTATTTTAATTGTTGCTGAGCTGTTGCTGTTTCAAACACCACTGCTGTGACAAGCCTGTGCCCTCTTTTGGATATGTGATCAAGCATTTATTTCAGATCTCTGCCTGAAAGGGAATGGCTGGGTTGGGGTGTGAGTGTACGAGCTACCCCCTCAAACCAGAGCTGCACTTTCCCCCCTTTTGTGAAGCTTGGTCCATATCCTTTGCTCCCTCTGGATTGGACTGTGGTCTGTTTCTTATTGATTTGCCAGAGCTCTTTACATATTAAAGAACTCAGCCTCTGATGGTGTGTGTTAAGATCCACTCCTTGGCCTATTTTACCAGGTAGAAACCTGTGATTGCCAGCAGTAGTCTTTTCTTTTGTTAATCCTCACCCGAAGATATTTTTTCCATTGATTTTTACAGAGAGTAGCAAGGGAGGGAGGGATGGGGGGGGGCAGGGAGAGAAACATCCATGTGAGAGAGGTACACCAATTGGTTGCCTCCTGCACACGCCCCAACTGGGGCCAGGTATTGAATCTGCAACTCAGATATGTGCCCTTGACTGGGACTCAAACCCATGACCCTTTGGTGCATGGGCCGACGCTCTAAGCACTAAGCAACACTGGCCAGGGCAATAGTCTTTTCTTTTATGGTTTCTGGGTTTTGTGTCTTGCACCGAAATTTTTTATTTAAAAAATCCCCCCGTGGTTTCTCCTAGTACCTATACCAGTTCTTTACCTTTAAGCCTTTGAAGGTGCAGGCTGCAAGGTGTGGCCCCAGAAGGCCCATGGGTTTTGACTAAGTGCCTTCCTGCCCACCCAGAGGGTGCTTGACTTCCTGCCTGGGCGGCTGCACTGTTCTCTCTGAGAGGGGAAGTGAAAGAGCGTGTGCGTCACCAGCCGCTCTGACGGGGGTGGGTATAGGTGTCAGGGGCGGATGAAGGCTGTGCCTCGTTCAGAGCTTAGCTATGCCTCAGCTTCCCGGGCTGTCAGATGGGCACACCAGATCGATCCAGTTCCTCCTGGCGTCCCATGATAGCTGGCACCTCCTATTCTTCTACTGTCAGTTCTTGGGCAGGTGCCTGTTTGCCCACTGGGCCATGGGATGTTACCATGGGACGTGGGTGGTGGTGGTGCCTGACTCGGTATCTGGCTGCTGGGGTGGGAAGTGGGGAAAGCCAGGACCCAGCTCAGTTGAAGGACAGTTTGGAAATGGTCTCTTTGCTTCCACGCCCACAGCAAGAGGCAGAGTCCAACCTTCGCAAGGCCAAACAGGGCTACGTGCAGCGCTGTGAGGACCATGACAAGGCCCGCCTGCTGGTGGCCAAGACGGAGGAGGAGCAGGTGGGCACTGGGCCTGGAGCAGGGGGCACAGTCTCCAAGGCCCTGGACAAGCGGCGGCGCTTGGAAGAGGAGGCCAAGAACAAGGTGGGTGTGAGTGGGAGGGGCAGTTCTCACACACTGTGTGAAGTTCCCCACCTCCATTCTGCCGGGAAAGCCCTCCCACCGTTCTGCTGGCTGGGTTTCTGTGTGGGTCTTGAATCCCAGGCTGAGGTCTCTCTGTGCACCCCCTACCCCCACCCCAGGCAGAGGAAGCCATGGCCACATACCGCACCTGTGTGGCGGATGCCAAGACACAGAAGCAGGAGCTGGAGGACACCAAGGTGACGGCGCTTCGACAGATCCAGGAGGTCATCCGGCAGAGTGACCAGACCATCAAGTCGGTGGGTGCCAGGTGCTCCCAGGCTCTGGCTGCTGGCAGGCTGCGCAGCTACCCGTGCAAACTGCTGACCTCACTGCCTATGCCCCATCTCCCTCAGGCGACCATCTCCTACTACCAGATGATGCACATGCAGACGGCCCCGCTGCCTGTGCACTTCCAGATGCTGTGTGAGAGCAGCAAGCTCTATGATCCGGGCCAGCAGTACGCCTCCCACGTGCGCCAGTTGCAGCGTGATGAGGAGCCTGATGTGCACTATGACTTTGAGCCTCATGTCCCCACGAGCAACTGGTATGGCTGTGTGCACGTGCCCTGGGAGCCAGCTTCGCACCTGAGATGGGGGTAAGCATGATGAGGCCTCTCTGACCCCCATCATGGCTCCTCTTTCTGGCTTTTATCCCCACCAGGTCCCCTGTCATGCGTGCCCGGAAAGGCAGCTTCAATGTTGGTGATGCTGCGGAGGCTGCTAGCGGCCCCCCTGATGAAGGTGGACCCAGCGATGGGATGCTTGCCAAGGAGCGCAGGGGTGAGTGCCCAGTGGGGGTGGGTGCCTGGCAGGATTATGGGGTGGGTGAGGCCTCCCTCCAGCCCTTCTCAGCCCCACTCAGCCCTTCACTAGATGCCCCATTCTGCAGGTGGGCGTGGACACCAGGTGCACAAGTCATGGCCAACCTCCATCCCAGACTCTGATGGCAGTCTGGACCCCAGCCCTGGCTCAGGTGAAGGACCTGCCCTGCTGGCTGGGGACAGCTCACCATGTGGTCAGGGTGATGGAGAGGGCCCTTGGGGGAACAGCTGGCCAACCAGATGCTGCTCCCTCTGGGCTTGGGGTATCTGACATCCCTATTTCCTGCTCAGGGGACTTTAAGAAGTTTGAACGGATGTCGTCCAGCGGCACCATGTCATCCAGCGAGGAGCTGGTGGACCAGGAGGGCAGTGCAGGGGCATCAGCCTTTGAGCAGGGTAAGGGGCCTCTGACCCCGGCAGTAAGGGGAGAAGGGTTTAGACTCTGCCTGTGGGCCTGGTCCTGACCTGCCTTGGCGACAATGACCACCTGTCCCACCCCCAGCTGACCTCAACGGCATGACCCCTGAGCTTCCAGTGGCTGTGCCCAGTGGGCCCTTCCGCCACATGGGACTTTCCAAGGCAGCCCGAACTCACAGGCTCCGAAAGCTCCGTTCCCCAGCCAAGTGCCGGGAGTGCAACAGCTATGTCTACTTCCATGGCGCCGAGTGCGAGGAGGTGAGTGGGGGCCCCAGGGATGGCTAGAAGGGCCCATGTGGAGCACAGGGGACTCTGGGAGTGACCATCGAGACTGTCTTTCAGAAACTGCCCTGTGGGGTAGTGGGTCATAAGGGCTTCAGGGAGGAGGGAAGGGGGACCCAGGCTCTCTGCTCACTGTGCACTGCCCCCAGTGCTGCCTGGCCTGCCACAAGAAGTGTCTGGAGACCCTGGCCATCCAGTGTGGACACAAGAAGCTTCAGGGCCGCCTGCAGCTCTTTGGCCAGGACTTCGGCCAGGCAGCCCGTGGCACTCCCGATGGCGTGCCCTTCATTGTCAAGAAGTGTGTTTGTGAGATCGAGCGGCGGGCTCTGCGCACGAAGGTGACTACTGTGGGGACAGCAGCAGGGGCTTCATCCTAGAAGCACAGGGAGGGGAGGCAGGTGTGGGCTGAGGCTGACCGTGGACCCCCACAGGGCATATACCGGGTGAATGGGGTGAAGACGCGTGTGGAGAAGCTGTGCCAGGCCTTCGAAAACGGCAAGGAGCTGGTGGAGCTGTCGCAGGCCTCGCCCCACGACATCAGCAATGTCCTTAAACTCTACCTGCGCCAGGTGAGCCCCATGGGGGAAGAGCAGATACTGGGCAGGACCTGTGCCTGGCAGGGGCGGGGCTTCTTGGGGTTGTGGGCTGCTAGGCCAGGGCAGGAGCAGATCTGGTTATGGGTTGGGGTGGGACCAGCACCTGGCAGGGGTCGGGCTGATGCTAGGGGCATGGCCAGGGAAGGACAGGAGGGGACTGGGCCAGGATCACTGATGACACCCCTCATCCCCACTCCTCCTGCCCCCACCTGTCACTTGGCAGCTGCCTGAGCCACTCATCTCCTTCCGCCTCTACCATGAGCTTGTGGGGCTGGCCAAGGACAGTCTGAAGGCAGAGGCTGAAGCGAAGGCAGCGTCCCGGAATTGTCCGGATACGGCTGAGAGCGAGGCTGTGGCCATGGCTATGGTAGGCCGGTTGCGGGAGCTCCTGCGTGACCTGCCATCCGAGAACAAGGCCTCACTGCAGTACCTGCTGCAGCACCTGCGCAGGTGAGGGTCAGCCAGGCAGGGGTCCAGGGTGGCTGGGTCCAGGGAGCCACTCTCACCTGCTTCTGCACCCCTCGACTCCTCAGGATTGTGGAGGTAGAGCAGGACAACAAGATGACCCCCGGGAATCTAGGCATTGTGTTCGGGCCCACGCTGCTGCGGCCACGGCCCACAGAGGCCACCGTGTCCCTGTCCTCCCTGGTCGATTACCCCCACCAGGCCCGCATCGTGGAGACCCTCATCACCCACTATGACCTGGTTTTCGAGGAGAAGCCTGAAGAGAACAGGGGACAGGTGAGGTGGCAGGTGGATCAGGGGAAGGTGCAAGGGTCTGCTCATGGGGGGATGCAGATGGGGGAGGACTGGGAAGTGTCTGGTTTCCACAGGGACAGCCTCCAAGGGGTCCTTTAAGCAAAGTGTGGGCTCAAATCTGGGGGATACCCCACTCAGTGCAGAGGCGTTGGCTCATCCTGTGCCCTACAGCCAGACCCTTGGCTGGGTCCAACTTGCTACTTTACCTGGCTGCTGGGTCTTCATTTTAAGCCAACAGTTTTTGTTTCTGCAGGTTTGTGTGTCCAAACAGCCCCCTGCTCTAGTATATATATTTTTAAATTCTCACCTGAGGATATGTTTTGTTACTGATTTCAGAGAGGAAGGGAGAGGGAGAAAGAGACATCAATGATGAGAATCATTCATTGGCTGCCTCCTGCATGCCCCCTACGGGGAGATCGAGCCTGCAACTCGTTTCTCACATCGATGTTTCTCTAAGAAAAATCAGTTGCCTCTCATACACATCCTGACTGGGAATTAAATCCACAACTTTTTGGCGTACAAGACAATGCTCCAACCAACCGAGCCACCTGGCCAGGGCCCTGCTCTAGTATTCAGTCCCTTTGCCTGAGTCTTTATGTCTTTAGGCATCTCTTGGGGTTTGGGCAACAGGTCCCTGGTCTCCAGAGACAAGATTGGGTGTGGCCTCAGGATCAGTGTCCTTGCTGGCTGTCCCTGCAGGACCCAACCCAACTGCCAGAGCCTGCTGCCCCTGCTGGGAGAGCTGTCACTCATGACATGGGAACAGGGCCCTCAGCCTCAGATGCAGCGGGTGGTGACAACTGTTAGAGATTTAAAAAATGTGGCCAATTTACAAGCCAGAAAATGGAGCTTGGACGGGCTGGATTCCAGGCCCCTCCCTGACCTCCCTGCCACCCCTGCAGTATGGGATGCCCACCCAGCGGGCTGAGGTGTTGCTCCAGGTACCCTACTCGGAGGCCAACGAGGAGGCTGCCTTCCCCCTGCAGGAAGAGGCTGAGGACGGAGGCCCAGGTGAGTGGATCGGCCTAGGGAGCTCAATGGGAGATACCTCTCCCTGTCTCTCCCTCTGTCTCATGTCTCTCCCTCTGTCTCTCCCTCTCACAGACCTACCAGAATCCCATGTTGCCTCCAATGACTCTGACTCAGAACTGGAGGAGGCCCCAGAGCTGCTGTCCCCGGCAGAGGGGGGAGCCTTGCACCACCTCAGCTTCTTGGAGAAGCAGGGCAGTGAGGCCAGCGCGGAGGAGGCTGGGGACAGCGGCAGTGAGGAGCAGCTGGGACCCTCAGCTGGGGAGGATGGTGACTGGGAGGGGCTGTCCCAGTACAACACCAACCAGTCCAACAATGTAGCTGAGAGTCCGCTGCCCGCCATGAAGCATGGTGACAGGCATGTCATAGCAGGCACTGGCTCGGAGAGCAGGCCCGAGTTTGTCTAGCTGGGACCTTGGGTGGCCTGTGCTGTGGCTCCTGTCACTGTGCATGTCCCCAGGCCTGGCCATACTGTGCCAGGCTCTGTGCCTAGGCTGCAATGGCCCACAGTGGTGAGGGCATCAACAGCCACCTTTTCCACAAGCTTCCGGGAGCAAGTCCATGGTCCACCCAGTGCCCCTTTGCATGACCCGCTTGGCTGAGCTGGGGACTTTGCTCTCAGGAGTCACCATGGGGCTCTGTGGACAGAGGAACTGCCTGAGTGACCCCAGCATTCTGCTCAGGGCTGGCCACTCCTTGGACCTGCCCTGACCTATAACTTTTGGTTGCCGGGCTGTGGAGGCCGCTCTGACAGCCAGACAAATGTCAGGGACCAGATGGCAGAATTGGGTTTGGACATCTGGGGTTTAGGTACATGATGGGATCTCCCTTCACATGTGTACATATTTTGCTTAAAATAAAGTTGCTGCCCAGCTGGTGTGGCTCAGTGGTTGAGTGTCGACCCATGAACCAGGAGGCCACATTTCAATTTCTGGTCAGGGCACATGCCCAGATTGTGGGCTCGATTCCCAGTAGGGAGCATGTAGGAAGCAGCTGATAGTGTTTATCTCTCATTGATGTTTCTCTCTCTCCCTCTCTCTTCCTCTCTGAAATAAAAAAATATATATATATTTTAAAAAACATTTAAAGTTGTTAATCTGAATGGCAACTTGGGGGACGGGACATGGGGTTCCTTTGCTTCCTCGCTGGGGAGGGTGTGAGGAAGGAAAGTCTACCCCAAATGGCCCAGTGAGGGGTGTGAGCCCAGGGAGCCTTTGAGGCAAGCTATGCAAACATGTACATGAGATAACCACCTCCATAAACGCTGCCTCAGCACTATCCAGTAGAACTTCCAGAAGACGAAAAACACACTTCATCTGTGCTATTCGAGTACCAGCTGCCAGCTGCATTTCCTTTTCTAAAAAATGTATTGAAAAAACTAAAAATGGAACTCCCGTTTGACCCAGTGATCCCACTTCTAGGAATATATCCCAAGAAACTAGAAACACCGATCAGAAAGGATATATGCACCCCTATGTTCATAGCAGCACAATTTACAATATCTAAGATTTGGAAACAGCCTAAGTGCCAATCAGCAGATAAGTGGATTAAAAAACTGTGGTACATCTACACAATGGAATACTACACTGTGGTAAAAAAGAAGGAATTCTTACTATTTGCAACAGCATGGATGGACCTGGAGAGCATTATGCTAAGCAAAATAAGCCAGTCGGAGAAAGATTAATATCACATGATCTCACTCATTTGTGGAATATAATGAACAACATAAACTGATGAACAAAAACAGATCCAGATACAGAGAAGCATCTATTGTTTAAAATGTATTAAATAATAGAACTTGGTCCTTCCCTTTAGTTTGTCTCTGATCAGTTGACTAGTCTGCCCTACCATTTTTACCAGAAACAAAATCTAAAACTCTTCGGGTGGCATTTCCCTTTTGTCTGGAAATCTCTTAAAGTGCTGCTCCCTACTCCACTGGAGGCAAAAAACACATCCCTGGCTCTCTTGTTTAAATTTCATCGGTTTGCGGTGTACAAATGAAGAACTTAATGTTAACACACAAAATGTACATGTATACTGTTAACGGTAATTTTGCTTTAAGCTTTTTTCATTAAGTAATTATTTTTATTTTTATAATCTCTCTACAAGAAGTTATGAAAATACCTGTCAATACATTGAAAAGTCACTTTAAAATCCTGGGATGAAAAATTCTAAGTATGTTCCATCTTCTGTGATTTACAAATAACAAAATTCTATAACTTAGAGCTTCTGAATGATTTTGACAGGCATTTACTAAGAAGAGTCAGAACATTCGCTATTCAATTTCCACCCCAACTGAGTTTTTGAGAAGCTACATTTGTTGACAGTCACCACACACGACTCCACAGCCCAGTGGCCTGACATTGGTACCATTGGGCTATGGAGTCAGAGTGTGGAAGAGCCCCAACTTTTAATTCAGTGCAGGAGAATTAGGCAGAATCCACACGCACTTGTAACAAAAGCAGCCAGGGAGCAAGGGCTTCCCCTCCTGATACAAAACAGCCCCCCAAAACCACAGCACACCCCAGGCATAGCTAAGTGGCCGTGACAAGTCAGTCAGGGCACTGCAACAGCAGGCCTCGTCTCTGCAGAAACTTCCTAAGAAAGCCAGAACAGGACACCACGCGCCAGCACACTGCAGCCCGGTACCGTTTTTGGGCAAAGATTAGTTGGCACATAGCCACACACTCTTGGTGACATGCCACCTTGTACGCCACTTGTGCCCTAGAGAGGTGGGTCATTGAACTCTGAAAACACTTATTATCTGGCCCTTTACACAAAAGACATGTACATTTTGATCTACTTTTTTTTTTATCTACATTTTTTAAAGGATAGGAGAATTAACAGCTGAAACTAATAGTCAAGAGTTCAGCTAGACAGCAGCTTTTCACTATCGGCATTAGTCAGAAAGCAAATGTCATGTAAAGCACCCCATTCTTAGATGCAAAAGCACCTCTGGAACCTGATGGGTCTGCAAACACTGGCCTCCAACTTGTTAAAGGCACCTTCACAGGGTAGGCCAATTTCATGTCCTGGTGGCGGGGAACTATGTAAGTGCCAGGTCTCGACCTCATCCCACCTGTCCCCCAGGAATCCCACGGTGGGTGTCACAGAGCAGGGAGCCACCCTGAGCCAATCTCAGAACTTGGGACAGGCTGTCTTGGTGGCATAGGCAGAATGAGGTCTCTAAGAAATAAAGGGGAGCCAGGTGCTGCTGGGAGGAGGGCACAGAGACCGGTGCCCCCACAGGTGACAATAATGCCCAGGCCTCTGCAGCTGGAAACCTAACCAAGGGCGTCTGGGACCCTTCACAAAGGGACAAAGCAGGTTTTCACCAGCTTCAGAGACAGAGCACACCAACCACAGCAAAGGACTTGCCACAGACATCGTGAACCGATTCTATTCATTGAAAGAGTAAATACTAAGGAATAACCAAGATGTTGTGTGTGGTAAAATATACATAAAATTTACCATATTAACCATTTTTAAGTGCACAGCTCAATGACATTAGCACATTCACATGGTGCAGCCATCACCACCATCCATCTTAGAACTTTTTCATCTTCCCAAACTGGAACTCGGTCCCATTAAACACTAAATCTCTTTCCCTCTCCCCCAGCCCCTGGCTCCCACCATCTACTTTCTGTCTCTAAGTCTGATTCCTCTAGGGACTTCCTGTGAGTGGAATCACAGTGCTCTGTGCCTGGCTCATTTTGGAATGTGGACATTTGGAGGAAAAGGAGACTTGTTTTACCATTAGACATACTACAAAACACTACTTTTTAAAACCTAAATTGAGCATTGGAAGAATCTTGAAACAAACCGTCTGTGAGTCTACATGGAAGAGGCAATCCAGGGAGGCCATCAAAGGATCTGCCAGATACTCCACATACTCCACAATGCTGAGATCATTGTTTGGGGGGAGGGAGGGGAATGACATCCTGGATCACAGGGTGCCCAAAAGCAAACCCCAGGATTTAAGGCAGCGGTTCTCAACCTGTGGGTCGCGAACCCTGTGGCGGTCGAACGACC
The DNA here is from genome assembly GCF_000147115.1 of Myotis lucifugus. Taxonomy (NCBI): domain Eukaryota; kingdom Metazoa; phylum Chordata; class Mammalia; order Chiroptera; family Vespertilionidae; genus Myotis; species Myotis lucifugus. The sequence goes on along the minus strand of NW_005871431.1, from coordinate 519,729 downwards.
CTTTCCCAGGGGTTGCCTAAGACCATCCTACATATCAGATATTTACATTACGATTCATAACAGTAGCAACATTACAGTTATGAAGTAGCAACGAAAAGAATTTAATGGTTGGGTTACAACATGAGGAACTGTATTTAAAGGGCCAGAAGGCTGAGAACCACTGATTTAAGGCCTGTGTAAATAAATATACCTAGAACTGGGAATTTAAGAAATAAACAAATTGAGGTAATTTTTGCAAATTATGTATCTATTAAGGGACTTGTATCTAGAATAAAGAACTCTTACACCTCAATAATAAAAACACAAACAACCCAACTAAACTAAAGGCAAAGACCTGAATACACATTTATCTAACGATAATATGCAAAACAGCCATGAGCATGTGAAAGATACATCAGTCATTGGGGAAAATGACTCCTAACCACAGAAAGACTTGGCCTTGCTCACCCCCACTGGGATGGGCACACAGATGTGAAGCTGGAATCTTTGTATGGGGCTCATGGGAATGCAAAATGGGGCAGCCACTTTGGAAAACAATCTGGCAGTTTCCGGAAAGATTATCCAGAGTTTCCATATAACCCTGCAATTCCCTTTGTAGGTACACATCCTGGGTACTGAACACATGTCTGCACAAAACCTGTTCACAGCAGCATGGTCAAAAGGTGGACACTACCCAAGTGTACAACAGTTAATGAACAAACACCACGTGGTCAATCCACACACTGGAATATTACTCAGTCATGAAAAGGAGTGAAGCACTGACACTTGCTACGTGAATGAACCTTGAAAATATGATGCTCAGTGAGAGAAGCCAGACACAAAGGCTATACAGTGTGATTCCATTTATGTGAAATGTCCAGAACAGGCAAATCCAGACAAAAAGTGGGTCCAAGGTTGTCAGGGTCTGGGGAATGGGGGTGACTGCTAATGAGGATGTTTTTTTTGTTCCAAAATCTTGTGCAATTTATCAACCAGAATACAAGCGGGCATGTATCCTTGGCAAATAAAATGAGTAGTGAACTCAGCACTTACAGCAAGGTGGCAATATTAGCTCAATAGTATTGAGCTATCCTACAAATTAAGAACTGACAAATCAAGAACATAATGAAATAGAAGGCTTCTATAAACCAACCAATTTTATTTTTTATTTTCAAATTGATTTTAGAGGGCGGGAGAGAGAGAGAAAAAAACCAAAACATTAGCCCTAACCGGTTTGGCTTAGTGGATAGCATTGGCCTGTGGACTGAAGGGTCCCAGGTTCGATTCCGGTCAAGGACATGTACCTTGGCTGCAGGCATATCCCCAGTAGGGGGTGTACAGGAGGCAGCTGATCGATGTTTCTCTCTCATCGATGTTTCTAACTCTCTATCCCTTTCCCTTCCTCTCGGTGAAAAATCAATAAAATATATATTTTTAAAAACAAAACATTAATTGTTTGCCTCCTGCAAGTGCTCCTACTGGGGATTGAACCCAAAATGTGGGTATGTACCCTGACTGGGAATCGAATGGGCAACCTCCTAGTGCACGGGACGACGCCCAACCGAGACACACTGGCCAGGGCCAAACCAACTGATTTTAGACATAAAGATTGAAAAAATTTAAGAGCAAAATAAATTAATAGTGCTGAGAAAATAATTAACACCCCCCCCCAAAAAAAAACCCCACAAAGAAACCTGACAATGAAATCAAGAAAACACCAAGATTCGGTTAATGGATTCTGCACAAGATCTCAACTTGGATCCTTAAATTTAGGCAAGCAAAATGCTACTTGATTAAATAAATACTCTGATATGCATTGAAACCACTTTTTAAATTGTATGATCGGTGTACAGGACAATGTTCCAACCAACTGAGCCACACTGGCCAGGGCAACACTGTATTTTCTTGTCCAAAAATCCCAAATGCGAAATAAGATGATTTGTAACATTATAGCCAATGGCTTATTGCCTAGTTTCTGGCTTACTGTTACACTTCAAGTCCTAGTTTTCTAGCCACTAGGAAATAAAAATTCCCAATTTGCTTCCTAGTTTTCAAAAATTATTAAGGCCTTGGCCAGGTAGCTCAGTTGGTTAGATAGTCATCCCAATACCAAGGTTGCGGGTTCGATCTCTGGTCAGGGCACACACAAGCAACCAATTAATGCACCAATAAGTGGAACAACAAATTGATGTTTCTCTCTCCCTTCCTTTCTTTAAAATCAATAAGTAAAACAATTATCAATTAATTTATTGGTATACTCAGTGCTACCATAAAGTAACTAGAAAATGAATTAAAGTGTATACACTAAGCCTGACCTCAGCTTCAATGAGCCTTTTCTTCAGAAGGAAACTGCACAAATGGATCTCAGAGCATTTGTTTTACTTTAAGCATAACAAGCGGTCACCAAAGCAGCCATACATGGTCCTTACGTAAAGCCTCAGGAACACACATGTATTTTGCAAAAGAGAGCAGACTAGGCAAACGAATTGATTCAGGGAGAGCAGAGCTAAATGGCCCAATCCTATATAATAAAACGACTGAACGGCTGAATGACTGGTCACCATGACGTGCACTGACCACCAGGGGGCAGCTCCTGCACTGAGTGTTTGTCGCCCCCCACCCCAGGCGACCCGCAGCAGCGACCAGGGGGTGGGGCCAGCCAGCAGCCACTAGCCAAGGCGGGTGCTAGTGGAGCCCCCCCACCATCGCCCCACCCACCAGTCACCCTACATATTGCCCTGATCGCCAGCCAGGCCTAGGGACCCTACCCTATATATTGGGAATGGTCTCTTAGATTTAAAAATTAAAACCTGGCAAGGCTACTCCAACACTGAAAAAACAGGATGATGCAGCGATGACATGCATGGACTCTGGCTTGCACATTTTTTTTTTTTAATATATTTTTTATTCTTTTTTTACAGAGAGGAAGGGAGAGAGATAGAGAGCTAGAAACATCGATGAGAGAGAAACATCGATCAGCCGCCTCCTGCACACTCCCCACTGGGGATGTGCCCGCAACCAAGGCACATGCCCTTGACCGGAACCGAACCTGGGACCCTTCAGTCCGAAGGCCGACGCTCTATCCACTGAGCCAAACCGGTTTCGGCTGGCTTGCACATTTTGTGGTCAGCCCTGATTCTGACACTTATAACGGTGTGACAAAGCCAATTACTTAACTTCTCTCTGCTTCAGTTTTTCCACCCATAAGATGGGAAAATGATATTACTGCCTCAGAAGAATCATGTTATGTACTACTTTTTATAATCAGGGCAAAAAAAATTGTAGCTGCCCATACAACAGCAAGATGCCTTTCACCTATATGAAAAGTATGGTCGTCCTAACCGGTTTGGCTGAGTGGATAGAGCGTCAGCCTGTGGACTGAAAGGTCCCAGATTCAATTCCGGTCAAGGGCATGTACCTTGGTTGGGGGTACATCCCCAGTGAGGGGTGTGCAGGAGGCAGCTGATTGATGTTTCTCTCTCATCGATGTTTCTAACTCTCTATCCCTTTCCCTTCCTCTCTGTAAAAAAAAAAAAATCAATAAAATATATTTTTAAAAAAAATTTTTTAAAAAGTATGGTCACTGGTGCATGCAGCATCCCGGATTGTGAGGGATGTCCAACTGCCAGTTTAGGCCCGACATCCCCAGAGGGGTCCCAGATTGCGAGAGGATAATAAAAACACAAACAAGCCAACTAAACTAAAGGCAAAGACGTGAATACACATTCAGGGCTGAGGGACTGCTCCAACCCCTTATACCAATTTCATTCACCGGGCCTCTAGTCTTTTATAATAAAAACCTAATACGCAAATTGCTCCACCTGGAGCTCATCAGCTCACTATGATGTGTGCTGACCACCAGGGGGCGGTGCGGAACACGGCGGGTATTGGTGACTAGGTGCTGGCAGCAGGTGGCAGTGGAGGTGCTGCTGGCCCCGAAAAGAGTGGGACCACAACGGGATGGTGGAGGTGAGCGGGTAGCGCCAGGCCAAGGCGGGTACCATTGTCACCCCAATGAATTCAATTTAAAATAAAAAGGTAACCTATATAGCCAACCAAAGTGACAGTGGAGGTGAAGTGGGGAACAGGAGGTGGTTGTTGGAGTTGGGGTTGCTTTTGGGGATGATGTAATGTTCCAGAACTGGTGGTAATGTGTGCACAGCTGGGAACACACTAAAAATCACTAAACTATATACTGTAAATAGTTGAATTGTATGGTGATTATGTCTCAATAAAGTTATTAAAGAATATACATAATTTCTTTTAACTTGGGGGGACTGTGTCTTCTGGAACCAGACACTCTAGGCGGGAGAGAGGCTTGTTGGACCCCAAACTTCTAGACAAGAAAAGCATAAGGGAGCACAGCTGCAAGTGAGCACCGGACATTAATCTTGCCTTTTGGGTGAAGGGAGAGGACAGATGCACCTTTGCATTGTGAACACTGGGCAGAAAGCCAGGTATGGCTGTGGCAGTTTGCAGGTGGGGAGCAGGGAGGGGTCACAGAGACTCTGTCTTGAAGCCACAACAAACCTATCCTCCCACCTTGTTTTTTTAGACAAGTGAAACTGTTTACTCAAAACACCTTTAATTTAAAAACACCCAGCTTCAATACCAACTCAAATCCAGAGGTATTTTAATCTCCCTGCCTGACCTCAGAGTCCTCAACGGGTCAGGGCCACTGTGAGGAGCATGGAGGAGGGAAGCTGGAAGTGGGGGCTTACCCGGAGACTTGGACCCAGGTCCCATTTGTGGGGAGCCAGCTTGGAGTGCCTCGGGGGACAGGCAAGAACCTAGGACTATCTTGGCTGCTGGCTGGCTCACTGGCCTCCCCTCAGCATCCTGTCCTCTTGAGGAACCACTTGCACAGGATCCCAGGTGGGGCTCAGTGTCCATGTGAGGCCACAAGGGCCCTCAGCCCAGGAGGGCAAGCACACAGCCCGCCTTGGGTTCCAGAGAAGCAGCAGGTAGGTTTCCAGGGTTGAGCAGATCACAGGAGGGCAGACGGCCAGCAGGCCAACTGCCTGGGTAAGGTGGTTACAGTCCATTTGTCTGTCTCCCAGGGGCTGGAGGAGAGAAGAAAGGGCCATCACGTGATTAGTCTATCACGTGGGTTGGACATACCCAGGGGGCAGATGCCACTCCTGGGCCCCACAGGAAGTGGATAGTGACAGGGCCCCACACACACACACAGCTGGGGTGGCATCTGTCTCACCTGCTAGGTGGTAGGATGGCTACTGTACCAGCCGGTAGGTGATGTATCTGCCTGCGGTTTCGCTGGGCCGGATGATCTTCACTACCTGCATCAGAGTGACAGCAGAGCTGGGCAGGGTCTTCCCAGGAACCCAGGTGTGTGTGGGGTTTGGTGGGGGCAGCAACAGGGCAGGTGGCACCAGGACCCCGACCAGGAGGAGAGACTTGGGGGTAGCCCTGATTCTTCAAAAAGCTGGGGGAGGGAGGTGGGGCTGAGGCTCCTGCCCAAGAGGAAAAAGGCTGGGGGTAGGGCTCTCCTGCAAGGGTGGTCTCTCACCTGCCCTCGCTTTATCCCAAAGTAGCGTGCCACGGGGTCTCCAGCCTGGATCCTGGGCAGCTGGTTTTCTCGGAGTTTACTGGGAAGCTCGGTCAGGAAAAAAGCCACGCAGGGCTGACTGGGAGGGATGGAGAAGCCCAGAGGATTGGGGAGGGGAGAGGATGGGAGGTCCAGAAAGGATACTATCTGGCCAGCAGCTCCGTCACCTCCTCCTTGGTCATGACGACATGCTCTGGGACCAGCTGCCAAGAGAACAGAACCTGTGTCTCCAGAGGGCCAGGACCCCGCTGTGCCCCACACTCCCACACGGGGCAGGGGTACAGTGTCCTTCTCAGCTAGTCTACACCCTACTCACAACTGTCATGCAGAGGGACCTTGGGACACAACCTGGGATCCCCATCCCCCAGGTCAGCAGTGTGGGCTGGGAACCCACACTCTCAGCAAGGCTCAGGCAATGCTGCTACTGCTGCTGCTCTGGACCTGGGGGCCACACTTTGAGAGCCTGGCTCTACTTTCTTTACCATCTCCCCACTCCCTACCACCCAACTCCCCCCACCTTCCCTAGGCCCCACCTCGTGCTCCGTGATGTTGATGAGCAGCTCCTGCTGCAGAAACTGTTCCAGGATGTACTTGGGGGCCATGTCGACCAGGGACTGGAAGAGAGATCCTCAGATATGGCCAGGCCCCCCCCCGCCCCCCCCCCGGCACAGGACTGGAGACCTGGCTCATTTCTTCCTCAGAGGCCATGGCAGGTGGGAAAGCTGAATGGGTTTGTTCTTATACCTCAACAAGAAGCCAGGCATCATAAGCTAGGCATTCCCATAGCATGCATGGGTTTCTCCCCACTGCCTTGGCCCCTGGCACATCTCCAGACCTCAGCCTGGTGTCAGGAAATGAGTTTCTATCAGTCAAATGAGTCCAGGAGGTTGGTCCCTGAGCTGGCATGGAGGCCCCTCCCCAAGAGAGGACCAAGATGGCAAGGACTCTGGGCAAGGACCACAGGCACAGGGAAGAGGGTGCTCACTGCTCCTCCCATCCCCTCCCATCCCACTTAGGCCTCTCCAACCACACACGGGGGATGCTGGGCCTGCTCTGGGGATGCCCCATGCTGCCCACAAAGGACAGCAGCTCCTTCTCAGACCCTGAGCTCCCACATTAGAACGTGGGGCAAGTGCTGCCGAGGGTGCAGTGGGTGCCCTGGGTGAAGATAGCGGCGGGGCCTCTTAGGTGCCATAGGAAAGTGAGGCTCGGGACAGAACAGGAAGGGAAGTGGTCAGGCTCTATGCTGTGGGGACACCCACCTGCTTGGCGGAGGGTGTCATGCCCTGCTGCACCACGATGAGGGCTCGGGTGATGTTTTCCTCCTGCATGCGCTGGCAGTACACCTTGATGGTCTTGATCCCCACCTTGGGCTCCTCTGTGGACAGAGTGCATGCTGGTCCACAATGCCAGGGCCTTACCCACCCGTTCCCAGGCATGCGTGGCACCCCTCTGAGGCCTCAGTTTTTCAGTTTGTAGAACAGGGAGCTGGCTGCCTCCAGGTCACCAAGCAGCTGAAAGGTGCCTATGCCCCTGGACTTCAGAGGTCCCTGTCTGAAGTGGGGTCTGGAATCTGGGTTTAGTTGGGTGCCTCACTGGTTCCAAGGTTTGAGAACCCCCAAGCTAAGTGGCTTGTTTCATCTGGGAGCCCACAAAGTGCATGGCTGGGTGTCCAGAGGTGAGATGAGGTTGGCTGATCTGCCATGGAGACAGACCGCCCATCCCCAGCGGTAGAAGTCGTTACCTTTTCAGTAGCATTAGGGGCCTGGGGCTTTGTCACCAGAGAAACACTGGACCCTACGAGCTTCAGCCACTGGGCTCTGGCCACCAGGATTCATGTGAGGCTCCTAGCTGGGCCTCTGTCTCCTGTAGTGCAAATCACTCCACCGATGAGCAGTATCCTGGGCTGAGTCCTCCCAAATCCCCAGGTTTGAGTCCGAATCCCCAGTACCTCAGAAGGTAACTAAACTACTATGTTTGATAAAGGGGCCTTCCAAGAGATAATTAAGGTAACATGAGGTCATGTGAACCCTGATCCAATCTGACTGGTGTCCTTCTAAGAGATTGAGACAGACATTAGGGACCCTGTGAGGACACAGGAAGGAGAGAGCCACCGTCTAACGTGCTAAGGACAGAAGCATCAGGGGGAACCAACCCAGCAGACACCTTGATCTTGGACTTCCAGCCCCCAGAGCTGGAAGTTGTTTTAGGACTCATCTGTAGTGCTTTGTTATGGCGGCCTCAGCAATCCAATACAGGCAGAAACTTCAGCCCTGTCCTGAAGCATGTCCCAGAGGAGCAGTGACACCTCCATGTCACCAAACACCAGGAAATGCAGGGAGAACTCCTACTCCAGGGAGAAGCTAATCCCTGACAGGTCTGGAGATGGCTCTGTGGGAGGCCTGTGTTTAGGCATTAAGGTCTCAAATAATCATATCTCATACACAGGGACGTTTATCTTAAAAAGTGTCACCAGGTTCTGCTCTGCAAATGTTTTCTGCCCACCCGCTTCATTCTAGGCATGTAGTTGACACCAAGGTGCTGAACACAGCCTGGTCCCCCAACTTTTGCAGGCCTGAGAGCAAGGCTGCCTCAATGGGTTAGGTGCTAAAAGAGAGGAACACAGGGATCCCAGGACACCCCTCAGTGGGCTCTTGGCTCAACCCAGGGCTCAGTGGGGATCCTGAAAGAGGAGGCACCTGAGTGTAGTCTCCAGGGACAATGACTGGACACTGAGGCGGCAGAGTGAGGAGGAAAGGGTGTGGTGAGGCGGGGGATAGGCAATATGAGGCAGTAACTCTGCAACGGTGCAGGAAGGAGCTGCAGGGAACACAGGCGCTGAGAGTGGAAGCTGGGCTGGTGGTGGACAGAGGAGGAAACAGTGGGTCTGAGGTCAGGAGCTGGGGGCTCGCCTGGAAGGCCTATGATAATCGTGGTCAGAGAAAACAGCCAAGGAATAGAGAATGGGGTGGGGACGAAGAAGGAAACTGGAAAAGGTACTCAGAAGGGTCAGAGATCAATGGCGTCGCCCACAGCACATAAGGTGAGGGGGAACTCTCTCCTCTGGGTCAATGTTATAAGCTGGAATGTTCTAAGCAGGGGAATGTTACCAGCTGGATCCTAAACAGGCCATCAAATGGCTCTCAGTGACCCCCTCAGGCACCAGCAAGACACTCACCTGGGAAAAAGACAAACATCTGGTCAGTGGGGTCGTCATTGTGGGCCACCAGCACTGTGAGGTCCGTGCGCCGTGGCCGCCCTTCACTTGGCTTGTCCCCAAACTGGGCCTTGAACTCCTCTAGTGTCTGGTCCAGCTCATCCTGAGTCACCAGGTAGCCTCGGTCATGGCACAGCTGTGGACAGAAAGAGCCAGGTGACCCCAAGGGAGAGGAGGAACGGCAGCAAGAGCTTGGGCCGAACGAGGCCACTGTGAGGACAATACAGGGAGTTTGGGGCCCAGTGTGGCAGGTGTGTGTAAGAACCCAGAAAAGAGGGATGAAGCAGGTAGAGACAAATACGGGGCACACCCCAAGACAGCCATTGTGCCAATCCAGTTAATCAGCTGCCATGGGTGCTGTCATTTTATCCTGAAAACTGAGGCCGTGAGAGGCGGGGATTGGGAAGCAGCTGCAGAACTGGGACTTGGGTTGGAGCCATTTGAGCCTAGAGTTGGGGCCCTGGGGTCTGGGGCAGAAAAAGACAGTTAGGTGGGAGGGGCACTGCTAGGCTGCCTGGACAGACCTTACTTGAAAACCAGGCAAAAGCTTGAGGGCCAGGAGTTCTAGGACTCATCTCGGAAATTGGGGCTCTTTAGTGGGCTGACAGGAAGAAGATCCAAGTAAAGAAAGGGGCCCTAGCTGGTTTGGCTCAGTGGATAGAACGTCGGCCTACGGACTGAAGGGTCCCAGGTTCGATTCCGGCCAAGGGCATATGCCCGGGTTGCCGGCTCGATCCCCCCAGTAATGGTTGTGCAGGAGGCAGGCAATCAATGATTCTCTCTCACCATTGATGTTTCTCTCTATCCCTCTCTGAAATCAATAAAAATATTTTAAAAAACGTAGAAAGGGGAGGTTCGAGCTGCTACTCAGCCTGGCCTGCCTGAGGCCCCCCACACTCCCTTTCCTCTGTGAAGTCCCCACAGCCTGGTTTTCTCTCAGGACCCACAACACTGCCGGCCTGTAGCACAGCTGTTTCAGTCCCTATCTTTGGGGTAGCTTTGTAAACGAGTGAAGGGGCTGGGTTTGGCTGCCCAGCCTTAAACCCAGCAGGATTCCTACAAGGGGAGTGCAAAGGCAGAGGTGGGCTTCTGGGGATCACAGTGGCCCCCTCCCATAGGGCGGGTAAAGCACATGGCGTGTAGTGATGCTCAGCCAGCTTGCTGCTTCACTCCATCCCGAGTAACAAAGTTGGTGGGTACAGCATTGAAGTAGCCACCAGACAGAGAGGTCAGAGAGAGATGTCTGCACTGGATGGTGGCAGGTAGACAGCTGGCCCAGGTTCCTTGCAGTCCCGTAATCCTGTGATTCTGTCTTATGCACTGGGGTAGTGTGGAAGCCTTCCAGGAAATAACCAAGAGACTGTAGACAAAAAAGGGGTTCCATGGAAAGTAACCTCATAAGGTAACCTGATCATAAATCCCTAACTGGGCAGGTCATGGTGGGCAGTCACGTCCCAGACCTAAAACTTGTTTAGTAAAAGGTTTACTTTTGGCCGAAACCGGTTTGGCTCAGTGGATAGAGCGCCGGCCTGCGGAATGAAAGGTCCCAGGTTCGATTCCGGTCAAGGGCATGTACCTGGGTTGCGGGCACATCCCCAGTGGGAAATGTGCAGGAGGCAGCTGATCGATGTTTCTCTCTCATCGATGTTTCTAACTCTCTATCTCTCTCCCTTCCTCTCTGTAAAAAATCAATAAAATATATTAAAAAAAAAAAAAAAAGGTTTACTTTTGTCTTAAGCGAGCCCGGTCCCTTGTTCTTGTGAGCCCAGGATAACACACCTTTGAAATATGCGTGACCACCTTCAACTACAGTCAACTTCCTGTGATCCAGTCCCTGCATGGCTTCCTCCCACCTTCCTGTAATCGTCCTTACATTCTTTCCTTCATTCCAAGTGCACAAAAGAAACTGCAGGGGGGTGGGGGGCCGTGGGGGGATAAGGACGCATATGTAATACCTTAATAAAAAAAGAAACTGCAAAACCGTTATTCTCCAGGGTATTTGAGATCTTGCTTCCCAGCAAGTCGTTATTTTTGCTTCAAATAAACGTTTTATTATTATTTATAATTATTCTTTTTAAATATGCTTTTATTGATTTTTAGAAAGAGAGAAAGGGAGAGGGAGGAAAAAGCAGCATTGATGAGGAAGACACATCCATCAGCTGCTTCCTGCACGCCCCGCAAGGGGGATCCAGCCGAAACCTGGGCATGTGCCCTGACTGGGAATCCAACCGTGATCTCCTGGTTCATCGGTTGAGGCTCAATCACTGGACCACACCAGCTGGGCCAAGGGTATTGAGGGGGGGAGGGGGGGGAGCGCGAGCGCCGGACCGAGATCAACCCACAACCTAGGCCAGTGCCCTGACCAGGACTAGAACCCGCAACCTTTTGGTGTACAGGATGACAACGCCCCACCCGGCCAGGGCTCAAATAAACTCTCTTAAAAGTTCTCTACAGGTTTCGGCACTCTTTACGTGGACAACACCGCGACACGAGAGGCAGCAAACATCGGGGTAGAGAGACCCCAGCCTCCCGCTTCTGCCTCCCTGCCCCGCTCGGACTCACGACTGGGCCCCGAGGCCCGCCCTCTGCGCTCGCCAAGCCCCGCGCGCTCTCACCTGCATAATGGTCTTGCGAATCTTCCACAGCCGGTACGTCTCCTCCTCGTCATCCATGCCGACCGCCGCTCACACTCACTGCGCCTGTGCCCGCCGCCAGAACCCGTGCCGACTGAGCTGCTGCGAAGCCCCGTTCAGGCCCCCTCAGCCTCTCCGTTTAGGGCTGTCGCCAGCGAACGCCTGAATGCAACGACCTCTGGGACAGGCAGTGCCAAGGGCAGCCCGAGCGGCTGCTGGCTGTGCCGGAGGAGTGCGAATGGCACCGCCCACTCGCGCTTTGGAAGCTCTCGCGTGGCTTTGGGAGCTCTCGCGTGGCTTTGGCTGCTGCTCTGGAGTTCCAGTTTCCCCTCAACACCCGTCTCGGGGCGGCAGTTTAGAATCCCAACTAGTTGAAGTGAGGAGACGGAGGCTGGGGAAACTGAGGCCCAGACCGAGACAGAGGCCTGCTCTCCTCTCAGGACCCATAACTGTCTGTGCGTTCAACTGTAGGGGTTCCTCTCAGTTGGTTCTGGGCCATGTGCAACCTAATGGTCCCAGCCTCAGTTTTCCCATCTGTACAATGGAAGTAATGAACTGTCCCCATTTAAGAGCGTTAGCTGACCCTGGCTGGGCAGATCAGTTGGTTAGAGTGTCTCAGATAAGCCAAGATCGTGGGCACATACAAGAATCAATGAATACTCTCCTCACAGTCCCACTGTGCAGGTGCTAGTGTTGCTCTTATCAATATTTTCAGAAATGGTATTTTAAGTGAAATTCCTGCACTTTGATGTCATGTGTTCCCTTTGTCCTTCAAATTCCCACGTTTTCTCCCTGGCCTCGCCTCTCCCTTACCCCAGGAAGCCTTCTTGGAGACCTCCTTACCCCCTGGCTCTTTGAACTTTGTATACTTTAAATAATTTAACTACCCATAATTACTTTTAAAAAAGCTTTATGATTTTCATAACTTACTGCTGATTTTAATGGGTTGTTAATTTCAATCCTGTAGTTTTATTTTGTTTAGATAGGGCTGGGCAAGGAAAAAGAAAATAAAGACAACCATATTTAGCAAAAAAAAAAAAAAAGAATCAATGAATACATAAATAAGTGGAACAATAAATCAATGTTTCTCTCTCCCCTTCCTCTTTCTCTAAAAAAATCACAAACTTAAAAAAAAAGAGAGAGCGGGTTAGTTGAGAATCCAAAGGACAACCATGTTTGGGAGGAGGTTGGCATCGGTCCTCCTGCGTATGACAGTCTCCCACCTCTGTCCTCTCCCCTTCCTGACCCCTGAGCTCCAGCCCTGTCTCTGCCTGGATCTCTCCCTGAGTTCGTACAGGAGGCTCACCCAGCCCAGGCCCTGTCAGTCTGGAGGCCATCGGTAACTTCTCATTCAGTGACACATTTATTCAGATATTTACTGAACAACCACAGGGCAAGCACCCCCTTAGGTTCCAAGAAGAGACAGGATAGACACGGTGAACATATCAGACAATAATGTGAGAAGGTGACAATGCTTTGTAAGAAGAGCAGGCCGGCTATGGGAAGTGGGGGGTTTGCAGTATCAGGAGGTTAGGGAAGGGGAGGAGCAGTTCCAGCAAAGGCCCAAAGGAGGGGCGGGAGGCGGGTGTGGCTGTCTGAGGAGGGCGTCATCAGGCGGAGGGAACAGTCTGTACCAAGGCTCTGCAGTTGCATCTTGCCTGGTTGGCAGCAGGACGCCTGTGCAGGCAGGGTAGGAGAGGAGGTCAGAGGGTGGAGTGGTCAAATCTGGGAGGCCTTGTTGATTGAATTGAAACATTTGGGTTTTATATTCAGGGAGACCAGGGAAGGGGCTGGGAGGATGTCCTAACGGGAGAGTGGGGAGCAGTGGTCCGGATCCAGGTGTCCTGAAGGAAGCACCCACAGGATTTGCAGGACAGGACGTGGAGATGGGGGAAAACAGAGCTGCCCTGACTGGGATGGAAAGACTCAGTGGGCAGATAGGGAAGGACTCTTCGCTGTGCAGAGCTTAGGGGGCTCTGGTGAGACCCCAAGGGGAGACATTGAGGAAATGGGGAGGATCCGAGTCTGGATTCTGAGTGAGGTTCAAGTGGAGACAGACACGTGGGCACGATGGGCACAGGGTGGAGGTTGGAGTTTGGAGCCTGAATGAGTTCACTGAGCAGATCCAGACCAGAGGCCAGGAGGAGGAAAGGGAGCTGTAGAAGGCAGAAGTGTGCACAGACCCTGGACCGGCTGCACGGGCTCCAATCTTGGCTATGTGACCCACGGCACACATTATTTAACCTTTAACCTCTCTGTGCCTCATTGCCTCCCTCCCCCGTGCCACAAGCAGCACCCACTTCCTAGGGTGACCTGCTAATGACTCAGCGCCTGACACTAATGTTATGTAAGTTCTCTTACATAGAATAAGGGCAGCGAGAGGTGGCCAGGTGTTCTGGAACCAGGTGAAAAGGTGTCTGGAGGAGGAATAGGGAGCAGCCATCAAAGCCACCAAGCAATGAGTCTGAACAGGCCTGAGGATTGGGCAGAGGTTAGCTAAGTGGGTGTTGTTCATGACCATGAGGAGAACAGATCCAAGGAACAGGTGAACTGAATGCCTGGATGGGGCAGGTTTGCAGGAGGAAAGGAATTGGGGATGTGGCTAGATGCAAAGGGGAACAGGGGGGACAAAGTTGGAAAGTGAAAAGGTCAGGGTGGGTTTTAATAGGAAAAAGGGCTCACAAGGGCAGGGAGGCCTCAGGGCACCAGAGAGGCTGGCAGAGCCACACCACAGTGCTGACGACTCAGAGTCCTGCCACCGATCAAGTGGCCTCAGCACCAGGACGCAGAGTAGCAACCTGCTCCTTCACACTCCTCACCATGCTGTGCCACCTAGTAGAACCTGAGGCCCAGAGATCAGGCCCCCACCCACACACTCATGGGTGGGCATGTAAAATGGGGCAGCCACTGTGGAAAACAGTCTGGTAGCTCCTCAAACAGAGTTACCACGTGACCCAGCATTTTTACTCCTAGGTGCACAAGTGAAACGGGACATCCAATGGGTCTGAGCTGCCTGTCTCTATTGGAGCCAGTTAAACAGAGACGGGGTTGAATCATACATGAGCATTTATTCCAAAAATGGCAGCTGTATGTGAGAGCAGCAGGTCATCCACAAAAATCTGCTCTACTCCTTCCCATAAGCCAGCCACTTATATATATGGGGGAAGTAGGCAAGGTATAATGGTGACTAGGTTACAGGCCACGCGGGCTGGGGTCCAAAGGGCGGGCAAAGGGCAGGTGCCTCCTGGGCCACATTGTTTCAGCAACAAGGCTGTTAATCTTTCCGTGATGACAGGCAGTTCTTGGGAAAGGAGAACGGGACTGACTGCATTCCTAGGTTAATTTCTATTTCCCGGGGCATATAGCTCTCAGCCAGGTAGAATGTGCTTTCTCTAATCAGAACAATCACGGTTAACAGAGCATGATTAATATTTCTTATAATTTATAATTATAGCTAGTCCCTGTGAGGTCTGATCAAATAGTTGAATTGATACCCCGTCCCCTGGGAACCGACCTTTAGGCCATTTCACTACGGACATTCCTTTTTGCTGAGACCACATTCCATTATCTCTTCCCTCTGGACCTGCACAGAGAATTCTCCGCCCAGAAAAAGCCAGCCAAAAGTCCTTTAAAAACCGCTGATTCCTGTCACAGGATGCTGGAGCCATTTGGGGCTCAGCCACCTGGTGTGCGGATGATCGAATAAATTTGTCATTCCTCACCATTTTGGCCTCGTGTGCTCCTCCTTGGGGGACCTAACAGTCCCCACTATTCTATTTCTGCCCTTAACATTAGGAGAAGTGAAAACATGTCCACACAAAAACTTGTACAGCATTACAAAACCAACAGGTGAAAACAACCCAAATGTATATCAAGGGATGAATAAAGAAAGTGGTCCATCCACACACTGGAATGTTACTCAGCCATGAAAAGGAGTGAAGCACTGACACTTGCTACAACATGAATGAAATTTGAAAGCATGACACTCAATGAGAGAAGCCAGATACAAGAGGCCACAGAGTGTGTGATTCCATTTATGTAAAGCTAGGGGCCCAGTGCACGAATTTGTGCACCTTGAAAGGAACTGTGGGCTTCGAGGCTGCGGTCAGCACAGGGGCAGGTCTCGGCCCATTCTCCACTCCCCCACCCAGCCCCTCTTCCTGCGTGGCTCCATCCTCTCTCTGCTGGCAGCCCCGCTCCTGCTGCCTCCACTCCCACATGCTGTTGGGTGGCGCCAGCCCTGCTTGCACCTGCTGACGGGCTCGGAGCCATTGGGGCCGGCGCCAGCAGTGGGTGTGAGCAGCAGCTGCTGCCCCAGTCACCCCTCAGGAGCAGGGGGAGATGGAGAAGCCTTCAGGGGTGATTGGGGCCGGCAGCCGCTGCTCGCACCCGCTGACTGGCACTGGGACCAGTGCCACACACCAGCAGTGGATGCAAGTGGCGGCTCCAGTGCCGGCAGTAGGTGCAAGAGGGGCCGTTGCTGGCAGTGGGTGGGAGAGGCAGCTGCTGGTCCTGATTGCCCCTCAGGAGCAGGGGGAGGTGGAGAAGCCCTGAGGGGTGATTGGGGCCTGTGCCGGCAGCAGGTGCAAATACCAGGTGGGACCATGGAGCATGGGAGCAAAGAATTTTCAGTATCCACCAGAGGCTCGCCCCATGTCAGTGACCGGTGCCCCACCTTGGTCTGGCGCCCCCGCTCACCTGCTCCACCATCCTGCCGCGGCTGACGCTGGCCATGTTCCATGCGCATCCCCTGGTGGTCATCGCATGTCATAGCGACCAGTTGTTTGGTTGTTTCGCTGTTCCGTCTATTTGCATATTTGTGTTTTATATATATAGATGTTCAGAACAGGTTGTTATACAAAGTGTGATGTCCCAGAAAACCTCAGCATATTGTTCTTGGATTCCAAAGAAATAACCCAGAAGACTGGCTGTGAAAGACATAGGTTTATTAGGACTTCTAGGCTGCTACCGGTGAAGTTGAACCACAAAGCCCCATCTGGCCTGAGGCCTGGCTGAAGGGGGGCGGGGCCCTGGTGCTATTGTTTTGCATGACACCCAGACTTTCCAAATACAAGGTTTTTAGAGGACAGAAAACAGAGAAAAACAGGACAGGCAGGAGGAGGGGAACGTGTAAAGGCTGTGTGAGACCAAAACAATGTGTTCTTGACTGAGGAGCTAGCCAGGCTCACAAGTGTTACAGGGCAGTGAAAAGCTAGGAAAATTCCATGGCAAAGAGGAATAGGGAAACTGAGACAAGAAAGTTAAAACAAGGCCAAACAGTGTGGGCAATTTGCAGCCAGCTTGTGAATAACAAGCCATTATCTTCCCCAGCCAAGGACAGGAGAGAAATGGTTAAAAGCCTCCCCAAGGAGAGAATGCAGGAAAGGGGGAGAGACGGGGAAGTCTTTCTCACCCACTAAACAAAGGAATCAGCTGTTTGAGGAAGGGAAAAGGAAAAAGGGCAGTTTTTTGTTTTAGGTTTTTTTTTTAACTCCCTAGCCAGGGGTCAAGACCCCTTTGGTGGTCGAACGACCCTTTCACAGGGGTCACCTAAGACCATCCTGCATATCAGATATTTACATTACGATTCATAACAGTAGCAACATTACAGTTATGAAGTAGCAACGAAAATAATTTAATGGTTGGGTCACAACATGAGGAACTGTATTTAAAGGGCCAGAAGGTTGAGAACCACTGTGCCTAGGCAGAGAACCCAGCAGTCTCAAGGCTTAACAAGATAAAAATGCCAGGTGCTTCTCATGATTTCTGGGAAGGCCACAACAAAGTAAAAAGGGACCTGGAGAATTAATCTGTACCAAAATACACAGCAGGGGACTTTTAAAAAATGTTTTTGATTTTAGAGAGAGTGGAAGGGAGAGGGAGAGAGAGAAGAACATCAATGTGAGAGAAACATGGATCGGCTGCCTCCTGCACGCCCCCTACTGGGGATCAAGCCCACAACCGGGGTGACCTCCTATTGGGATTCGAACCACCTTTTGGTGCATAGGACAGTGCTCAACCAACTGAGCCACACCAGCCAGGCTCAGCAGAGGAGTTTTTAAACCTATAGACAAGAGGGTATACAATGCCTCAAACCCCCAACCAACTTGCTCTTCAGATTAGTTGAGAGCCCATTCGTGCGTGTTATGTCGGATGATAGATTTGCTTGCCTTGCTTTTTAAAAAAAATATATATTTTATTGATTTTTTACAGAGAGGAAGGGAGAGGGAGAGAGAGTTAGAAACATCGATGAGAGAGAAACATCGATCAGCTGCCTCCTGCACACCCCCTACTGGGGATGTGCCCACAACCAAGATACATGTCCTTGACCAGAATCGAACCTGGGACCCTTCAGTCCGCAGGCGACGCTCTATCCCAGTGGTTCTCAACCTTCTGGCCCTTTAAATACAGTTCCTCATGTTGTGACACAACCATAAAATTATTTTCGTTGCTACTTCATAACTGTAATGTTGCTACTGTTATGAATCGTAATGTAAATATCTGATATGTGGGATGGTCTTAGGCGACCCCTGTGAAAGGGTCGTTCGACCGCCAAAGGGGTCGCGACCCACAGGTTGAGAACCGCTGCTCTATCCACTGAGCAAAACCAGTTAGGGCTGCCTTGCTTCTTTAATAAATTTGATTACCTTAATAAATTGGTTTTATCACAACACAATCAGGGTCTCTCATTTAAATTCATTTATATGAGAAGACAAGAACCAGGGTGGGACAGCTCTCTCCTGTCTCAAGGTGCTGTTTGATAAGACCACTCTGGTCTTCTGTGAGCGGTGCCTATAACACAAGGTCTCACAGTCCGCTGATTGATAGCCTTCACTTTATTTCCTAAGGGTGGGAGGGGGAGGGGCCCATGTTCTCATTTACCATACACAGGCAAATCCACAGACAGGACGTGGGTTAATGGTTGTTAATGATAATGGGGAGTGACTGCTAATGGGGACAGGGTTTCTTTTTTATATAAATTTTTTTTATTGATTTCAGAGAGGAAGGGAGAGGGGAGAGAGGTAGAAACATCAACGATGAGAGAGAATCATTGACCGGCTGCCTCCTGCATGCCCCACACTGGGGATCGAGTCCTTCCTGGAACTGGTTGCCACCCTGGAAAGGCCTCTGGCCAGTGGGCAACTCACCTTCCTTACTGAGGGACTTCAGCCGCCACAGGGGAGCCTCTCTGAAGCCTCGAGACTACCCCAAGACCCCATGAATTCCATCTGTAAAATGGGGTCCCTTTGGCAAAAGCTGTGAAACCTCAAAGACAAACCCTTCCCAGAGCCTGGGGTGCACTTTCCCCACAGGGCAGCTGGGCCCCACAGGCTTGTCTCCTCCCCTGTTCCTATCTCCTATGTATCTGGGAGGAAGTCAGGAATGGGGTGAAGCCCCCACCCTCCATCTCTTACCCTTGGTGTACTCCCTGGGGGCCTCACCCTGTGCTGTTTTTCTGGCAACTCTGAAATGGATAACAGCAAATAACAATAAATCCCAACTTAAAAGTGGAAACAGCTGTGTCTTCCTAAGGACAGCCTGTCTGGGATACCCAGTGCTGCCAAAGGGAGGAACTGAGGGGGGTTTCCTGAGAAATGAGGAGGCACAGCTGAAACAATGCCCCCACCCCCTGGGGTGACTCCCAGAACTATGGAGGCTTGGCTGGAGGGAAGAAGCCATGATGAAGACCATTGTGCAAGAAGGGGCCATGTAGCAACCCGGCAGGGGGCAGGGGAACATTCTCCCTCTACTGCCTTTACCTCCCAACTCCAACCCATAAGCTCCCGGCTCTACCCTGTGACAGGCCTGGGTCAGGGGCAGAGGGAGGGGGCTCAATGGTTCTCCCAAATGAACCCAGCCCCAAGAATCCTGTCCCCCTGCCCTGGATTCTGCAGAAATGATCATGGGAGGGTCCAACAAAGGGATAAGAAGTTGACAAAGCACAAAAATGCTGCAACCACTCTGCAGTCCCAGGGTCAAGCTCCAGTCGTGGCTGGGGGATGGGGCAGCCAGGCCTGCTGTGGAATTCCATGACTCAGGTCCCAAGAATGAGGTGGGTCGTTTTTCTGCCCTTGTGACCAAGTGCCTGAGCCCAGAGGCGGGGGCCTCCCGTACTGTGAGCTGTGCACGCACCGCCTGTAATGTTAGGAGTGGAGACGTCGCTCTGGGGTTGTTTTCCTTGCAAGCACACACCTGGGCACCCCCGCGTGTTCTCCCTGGGTGGGGGGGCGGGATCCCACGGAGCCTGTTTTAATGACCCCGCCTCCCGCCCCTCACCGCCAGGGCTCAGGTGTGACTTATGTAAGTGGCTAAAGGACCGTGATGCTCCCCCACACCCCGCTGGCGGACACTGCAGCAGTGGACGACTCTGGCCGCGACACCCGCCTCTAGGTTCCCAGGCCCTCGCTGGGCGCCCAGATGGGGCTGAGGCGCCTCCCGCAGTCCCAAGATAACGGGTGTCTGGACCCCAGTTTGGTTTTATTGACATTAAAAACAAAACCCCCAGTTTCAAATGAGCTGGAGCGATTTTTCTGCAAGTTCAAAACCCCTCCCTTCGGGTTTCCAGTAGTTTCTCAAATGGTGTGGCACCCCGCGGCGCTGTGGTCAACTACCCGGTAACTGTTAACGGGCCACCAACGAGCCGCTTGCGTGGAGGCGGCCGCCCACCCGCCAGCGAGCATGCGCAGTCACAAACAACAACAAAACCGCAGCCCGCTCAGGCCCCGCCCCCACACACCCCTC
Source organism: Myotis lucifugus (assembly GCF_000147115.1). Classification (NCBI taxonomy): domain Eukaryota; kingdom Metazoa; phylum Chordata; class Mammalia; order Chiroptera; family Vespertilionidae; genus Myotis; species Myotis lucifugus. Next base: position 499,592 of record NW_005871431.1, on the reverse strand, counting down.
ACCCCAGCCTCCCAATGGCTGTCGCTGTCACGCGTCACAGCGCCCTAGCGGCTGACCAATGAGGGCGCTGGTGGGCGTGGCTTCAGGATGGGAGGCCAGACGCGCCGGCGCGCGTCCATTGGTCGGCTCGGTGAGGGGAGGAGCCGCTGCCTCCGGGGTGCCCCCGCCGCCGAGATGAGCTTCAGCCGCCTGTGCCGCCTGCTGAAGCCAGCGCTTCTGTGTGGTGCTCTTGCCGTGCCCGGCGTGGCCAGCACCATGGTGAGTGCGGTGCCGGCGGCTGGGCCGGCGGGCCGTTGGGGCGGGCGCGCGGCCTCCACCGTGGCGCGCAGGGCCATGGTGACCTTGGGTGGGAACTCGCTGGCCGGCGCAGGCGGACGGCCGTCGGGACTGTGGGTAGCGCGCGGGCTGGGGTACAGACAGGGTCATGGCTGGGGGTCTTGACTAGATGTGAAGGGTTGAGCGGTCGGGACCCTCGGGCCGCGCAGGGGCTGCTGCGTCGGGACAGCTGGGGGCTTCTCGGCCACTGGCCCCCAGAGAGTGGGGGAGCCCCTTGGGCTGGTTAATCCGGGATTATGCGCCTCTGGGCGTCACCGCCCCTCCCCCGCCCTGTACGCCCCGGGACACTGCGCGGTGGCGTCACAGATGGGCGGCCGGGAGTCCTGGCTACCGGCCCTTTGTCCCCCGGATGCCGCACTTGGTGGGCACTGGAGCGTCCGAAAGGTTGGCATGGGCCGCGCAGGCGCCGGCTCCCCGGGTCGCTGCAGGCAGCGGCGCCGGTTGCCGGGCAGGCGGCGACGGCGGCGGCGGCGGCGCCGCGCCCTCGGGCGGCGGAAGGCTCCAGCTTACGATCGCAGGAGGACGCGCCCCGGGCGGAAGGAGCTTTGTCCTGAGTGTAGGGGGCAGGCACAGCCCGCGGCCTGGAAGAGTGGCTGTTGTGTCCAGTATCAGGATCCGGTGCGCGCGGGGCCCCCACACACGCTGGCGGTGTCCCCCGCCCGCTGGGGCACCTGGTGGGATCCCCAATCCTCCCTCGGCCTCGGTGTCTGCAGTTAAATGCGCCCCGCGAAGGTTGCATGCACCTTTGAGGCCCCCCCCCCCCCTCCCCCGTCTGTCTCAGCAGGGATCCACCTGGGATCTCCTGCGGTGGGGACATGGCTGGACCAGTAGGCCGGGGTCTTCGGGCCTCGAGGTCCCCCATCCGCTCAGCCGCTCCCGTGTCTGTGTCTTGCAGTGCGCCTCCCGTGACCACTGGCGCTGTGCTCAGTCAATGCACGAATTCTCAGCCAAGGACATCGACGGGCGCATGGTTAACCTGGACAAATACCGGTGGGTACCTACCTGCCTGGTGGGGGAAGCAGAAGGAAAGTCTGCAACTCTTACCACCCCGTCCCACCTCCAGGGGCTTCGAGTGCTTCATTAACAACGTGGCCTCACAATGAGGGAAAACACACGTAAACTACACTCAGGTTGTCGGACTGGACGCACGATATGCTGAATGCGGTTTACGGGATCCTGGGTTTTCCCTTTGCAAACCAGTTCGGGGAGGGAGGTGCGTGGGCCCCCGGAATCCCCTTGTTGGGGGGCGGGGGGGGGAAAAGGTCTACCCGTGGAAGGGAGGACTAAAAGGAGGGAACACGCTCCCCCCACACACACACTGACCCCAGTAGTAAGGGTTGCTGGCCACAGGAGCCAGGGACTAATGCCGAGATCAAAGAGTTCGCTGCCGGCTATAATGTCAAATCTCTATCATGATAGCAAGATCTGTGTGAACGGAGATGATGCCCACCCTCTGTGGAAGTGGATGAAAGCCCAGCCCAAGGGGAGGGGCATCCTGGGAAAGTAAGTCGGGGGAGGAGAGGGCAGGGCAGGATGGTTCCCCAGGGGCTGAGGGGGGGCGCTGTAGTTGCCATGGGGTTTCCTCATGTATTCTTGCTTTTTTTTTAGTGCCATCAAATGGAACTTCACCAAGGTAAGGAAGGGTTTTGGGGGATAGAATAGGCCAGGACTGTGTCCAAGGCCAGCTCAGTGCCCCCATCCCAAGAGGCCCTAGGCCTGGCCCTAATGGGGCAGCAGGTGGGGGCTGCTTGCTTGCCCCCAGCCCTCTTGTAGGGCCCCCCCCAACGGACTCTTCTGCTAACACCCCATGTCTCGGCAGTTCCTCATTGACAAGAATGGTTGTGTGGTGAAGCGGTATGGTCCCATGGAAGAGCCCCAGGTAGGTGCCTCTCCAGGGAGCCTGCTGGGGTGGTGCCTTGGGAAGAGATGTTCTGACCCTGCCTCTCCCACAGGTCATAGAGAAGGACCTGCCCTGCTACCTTTAGCTCCACAAGTGTGCACCCCCACATCTGAGCCCACCGCCTGCGCCCCTCGGAGCCTTCCACCCGGCACTCATGACAGTCTGTCTAAAAACCAGCCTGCTGGTGGGGCAGACCCGAGAACCCGGCGTGCACCTCTGCCGGAGGAAGGCCCCTCGGCCAGGCCTGGCTCGCAGCTCTGCACCCCACCCCTGGCTGCCTTGTGGGAATAAAACATACAAATTGGCTTGCTGGGTGTTTCTGCCTCCCTGGGAGGTCATGGGGGTGGAGTTCCCTTGAGGTTCAGATGCCTGCAATTCACCCTGCAGCCCTGCTTCTAATCTTGACAGCCCCACCCCTTAGGCACTGGCAGAGGTGATGATAATTCTTCACTGGTGCTATTCCTGGCCCTGAGCCATGATCTGAGGCCTCTGTTCGGGACCTGCCCAGGGCAGTGGACTTCCCAAGTGGGCCAAGGTGGGAGGGTGAGGGAGGCAGGCACTTTTGGAGCCCAGCATCTGAGAGCTGCTCCTGGCTCAGAGCTATGCTGGGCAGGGCCTGCTCAATTGACTGGCCTCATTGTATGGACCCTGAACCAGGGCACCCAAGCCTGCGCATGGTCCTCATTTGGTGTAATCGGGGAGGAGGAGTCCACAGTCTTCCCTAAGAGGATGGGGAATAATTTGAGGCCAGCTGTTGGGGAGTGGTATTGCTGGAAAGTGGGCCCCCTTCTTTTCCCCAGTAGCCTCAGGGAAAGCCTGAAGTAGGGGGTGGGTACCTGGAGGAGGAGGTGGGTTCTACCAGCTTCTTGGCTGGGGGCAGACCCCTGCCCCTGGACCAGAGGCTTGATGTGCTCCCCACAGCTCTAAGGAGGAGCCTGGTGTCCATTCCTGCCTTCAAGACCAGACCCAGCTCCTGAGCTCTCCTGTCTCTGGGCTGCCCTGCCTGCTTGGAAGGAAACCCTGGGAGAAAACTGAGGCCAAAGCCCTCACACTGGGGGGAGGGGGCCTCACCACCGTGAGGGTCCCAGATGGGCTTCATATCTCTAGTGGGCAGGAGGCAGGGTCTGTTCCAAGACATCACGAGCCTGGCTCAGCTGGTCCAGAGGCAGCTGACTTATGCTGGTGCCAGGACCACAGTGGGCAATGCCCTCAGTGGGTGGATGTATTTCTCCTGCCTGGCTCTCAGCCACAAGGCCAGTGAGTGGGATGAGCCCTTGTGACTGAAAGCAATGGCCTAGGGAGGTGTCTGGGCAAAGAGTGGGCCAGTTTCACACACATTCCCCTATGCCCTACAGATGGCAGCCATCCCTGACCTCATTGCCCAAAGTGGGAGCAGGCACCCCCCCATCCCCACCTTCCCTCCTTCCCGCCCTTGCGGGCCAGAGGAGCAGACAGCCTAGGAAGTAGTGAAAAGGCACATATATTTTAAAAAAGATATTTTTACATATATACACTGAATTATAAATACACATAGAAACCAGGGGTCGCCCACCCCTCCCTCCAGCTCCACAGGCAGATTCTGAGGTCTGGAAGAGGCAGCTGGGCAATAATTTAGGGAGCAGAGAGCAGGTAGAGGGGGAATTGCATATATTAATGGGGGGTCTGCCTCACACAACCTCCCAGAGACAAGGCCCTGAGAACTGGGGGTTTCCTGAGTTTCCAGCTCTAGGGGCCACCCAGTTTTGTGTATTTCAGGGGTTCTGGCATTTCTAGGCCTGAAAAGGTGGGCTGGAGGGCAGGATAGGAGAGGCACAAAGAGGGCAGCTCCACCCCCAGGCCCTGCCTGAGCCCTGAGTGGGACACACACACCTGCTGCCGCCCTGGGCAGAGTGGCAGCATCTCGATCTGCCCAGGCACCGACCAGGAAGGCACTACAGTGGAGGCCTTGGTTAGCTGGATGAGGGGCACCCAGCCCCCCTTCCTTTCAGTAGTTGGCAGGGGGACCGAGCCCTGCTCATCACCCACTTTGGTACAAGACCTTATCTGTGTAGACCTGGTGTATTACAGATAAGTTTCATCCAGAAAGAACACCTGGCTGGGGGCACAGCCCAGGCCTAGGAATTGGGAAAGGGGGGGCTGAACTGGATGACGCTCTGCCGCTCGGGGCCCCCCCCACCCCCTGGCACCCCTGCACCGCCACCCAGGGGGCCAGGGGGCTCTGGGGGCGGCACAGCATTGAGGGAACGCAGCATGTCCTCTAGCACCTCCTTGAAGTTGATGTCGCAGCCCTGGTGCACGAGGGTAGCAGGGTCAGCTGAGGCATCGGGGGTACCCAGTAGCAGAGTGGGCGCAGGGTCCTGGGGCAGTGGAAAGGCGAAGGGTGAGGGCGGTGGGAAGGCCTGGGCTGGTGGGCTGTATGTGAGGTCCAGGACCTCTCCAGGACCACAGGGCAGTGCAAGTGGGCACAGGGCAGGTGATGGCACAGGGAAGCCCTGGCCATGCGCTCTCTTGCGCTTCACGTCTGCGTCCATGTGTTGTAGCTCCTGTAGCACACGGGACACGCAGCCCTCAGGGATCTTGATGCCTGCAGGGTGTATGGGGTGGCAGGTCAGGGCCTCGGGTGCAGAGCCCACCAATCCCCATAACCCCCTTTCCACTGGCACACCCACCCACTCACCAACTTGCTTCTTCTTGTCCTTGGTCTTGAGGCGAACAATCTGCAGGTAGCTGCTGCTGGTGACATCAGCCATGACAGCAGCGATGCGGCCCCACACGCGCAACAGTGCCCCGCACAGCATGTAGTGGTGCCGCAGCCTCAGGCCCTGCACACAGTCCTTGCCTTCCTGCACCAGCCGGCATTGCCGGTTCCTGCGTGGCAGGCAGGCAGGGCGGCTCAGACACTCAGTGCCCCACACCTACCCATGATGACCTGCAGGCTCCTCCCCCATTCTGGCTCAGCTCATCTCTGTGCCACCTCTTGGGGGTCCTGGGATGCCCCAGATGCCCAAAGGGCCCCGTACCCTGTGTGGCGTGTGGGACCATCCCTAGTAGAGCTGCCCAGAGAAATGGAGCAGGGCTGTCTAATGCAGTGTGCCCCCCACCCACTCAGTCCAACCCGGGCCCTCACCACGAAGTGTGGCTGCAGTGCTTCAGCGACAAGGTGTAGTTACTCTCCCAGAGCTCCCTGGCCTCCTCCGCCGTCACCTAGGGGAACACAGTCATGTGAGACCCTGACTGAGAGACCCGTCCACACTTCTAGTGCACAATTGGGGAAACTGAAGCCTGCAGTGCCCCAGGCCGGCTCATCTCAAGTTTGGCAGCCCTCTCCTGGTGGCCAGCTGGGTGGGCACAGAGGGCAGGCCTGGGGCTGCAGAAGCCCCAGCAGGGAAGGGCCACAGCGGGATACATAATAGGGATACATAAGCCCAGGGACATGAGCATCCTGGGGGCCTCCCTGCCTGCCTCCTCCCCGCCCCCATCCCTACCCGGTAGAACTTGCGGCACAGGCTGTCGAAGGTCTCCAGCTGACTCTGCCGGCCGATGTTGGGCTTGTACACGGTGAAGAGATTGCTGCGGTTCTGCTCAGCCAGGAGGCAGCTCGGTTTGTTGCCACGAGCCTGGGCAGGGGGTCTTGTGAGGTTGGGGCAGACAGGGACACAACCCAGGTGGGGGTTCCCATGGCGGGTGTGCTGGAGGGGATGAGGCTGGAAGCTGGACCCCCCCTCTGCTGTACCCCGCTTCCAGCACTGTCCCCATTTCCCCAAGTCTGGGGTCCTGCCCCCAGGTCTGCCCACCTTGTAGGAGAGATAGAAGCCATCATGGGGGCCTGTCAGCTCCAGTGATCTGGTGTACGCCTCCTCCCACTTCAGGCCACGGTCCACAGTGATCTGCCACGGCACGTGGGTGTTAAGGATGGGGGTGGGGGCGTGAGGCCGGGGTCAGGGGAGGCCGGTGTCTGCTCACCTTGTAGAAGATCACCTGCCCGTCCTGCGGGTGGCCGGGGGCCAGGAACACCTGCTGGCTCTCCTCGTAGATCTCCTCGATGCCCGGAGCCAGGTCTGGGGAGAGGACACCAGGTGAGACGGGTGCCACCTGGAGGGCAGGTGCCTGGTGCTGCTCAGCTGGCTCTAGTTCTGGGCTTTGGGGGGGGCATCAACCCCAAGTTCTCAGGTGCCCCGCAGAGGGAGAGGTTCCCCAGCAGAGTAAGCCTGGCCCAACAGACAATGAACCCCTCAGGACCCTCTCCACACAGCTGTCCTGGGGGCAGTTAAGTAAAGTAGGGGTCTATGCTCTCTGTAAAATTTATGAATAGAAGCTTTATTGGTACGAGGCTCCCTTGGCCCTTGGTGTTCTTGGTGAGCGCCTGGTGTGTGGGTGCTGGCTGTCGGTTCCTTTAGGCCCTTCCCGCTCCCTTGGTGGCACTCACCCAGGATGCCCATGTCGTATTTTCCCTCCTTCTTGTCGACCTCAATGAGGTGGTCGAAGGTGTCAGAGAAGTACTGGAACAGTGCGTTCTGCTTGTGCACCTCCAGTCCCAGGATGCGGTTGAGGAACTTGGTGATGGAGCAGTCTGCGGGGGCAGGGAGGGCCTCAGGCTGCGTCAACTCCACCCACTCCCTACCCAGCCCACTGGAAGGTGAGGGGGACTCACCCTTCTCCACATCTAGGCAGCCGGTTCTGGACTCCCGCCCACCGATGCCAACCGATAGCAGGCCCTGCTTCATGTCTGCAGAAAGGGAGGGCTGTCACACGTGCCTCTTGCCCCAAGCCCGCCCCAGGTCCCTCTGCCACCAGTGTCCCTTTGGTATGTGTCAGAGGGTTATTTGGACACAAATTCAGTCTACCAATGCCAGTGCCCCGCACTGGTCCTCAGTGACACCCCCCATGTGCCACATCCCCAGCTCACCCCGGAAGAAGGCAGCGTCCCCTCCTGGGTAGCCCTGGGGCAGGGGCACCTTGTTCTCCATCTGGCTCAGGATGGTGTTGAGGACGCAGCTGAGAGCCCGGGCACCATACTGAGCAGAGAGGCCAGATCAGAGGTTGGGCTTGGGTATCCAGAAACCCCTCCTCTCCAAGCACCCAACCTCCCTGGTACCTTGTTCTCAAAGTTGTACTTGCTCAGGTCTCGGGACTCAGTGGCGCGGCGATCCCCGTGTGTCAGAGCCCCCTGCCAGGGATGGGGAGCTGTCACACCTTTCCCCACTCCCCTCCTCATGGAGCTCCCCCAACAGCCCCCCTGACCAGCTCTCGCCCAGCTCATTCCGGTCCAGCTCAACCACTCACCAGGCTCTCTAGTCGCTTGGCGACAATGGAGGCGAACCTGCGCTCCCCAGCCAGCTCTGAGATGAGGAAGATGTATTCTGGTGCAGAGACCTGGTTGGATCGATGGGTTCGGCCTGGAGACAGAGGGGGCTCTCAGGGGCTGCCCCAGCGGGGCAGGGACAGGGAAGAGCCGGGTATCCTGGGGAGGGGCAGGGCTCACCAAACTGCTGGATGGCACGGTCTGCACTCCAGGGCAGCTCAAGTGTCATGTGGACCCGGCGCCGCTGGTTCTGGACCCGACGGTCAGCTTGGAGGGAGACTCCAGAACTGGAGGCCTCTGAGATGATGGCCACGAGCTGGGGGAATGCATACGGGTCTGGTTGGCTGTCTTCTCTTACTCTCCCACGTACCTATGCCCTGGGTCACCCTGATGTATTTAGGGTGACCCACACAGCAACTTGAGGTACCTTCCAACTGGGGGTGGGGGGTGGCCACGTGGGCTTAGAATGGAGTGTGGGCCATCCCTGGGTCACTCCTGGAGCAAGTGGCTGCCCCACCGATGCCCACTTTCCCTGTTTCCTCAGGCGGCTTCCACCCGGACCGAAGGCTGGACAGCCAGGGAGATCTGTGTCCCCCTCCCCACCCCCCGACTCAGGCACATATGCACACTCGCATGCACACAGCCATAACAGGGATGGGGTGGTTAGTGGTCCAGAGGTAGCCCCTTAGGACTCAAGACCCCTGTGCCTCCCCTGTCCGGGGCCTCTCTTAAGCGTTTCCTCCCTGCCCATGTGCACTGGCACACAGGGGTACCCTGCCCCCGTGCCCCCTCACCTTTTCCCCTTTCATGAAGCGCTCCTTTTCCCTGAGGTTCACATGGTCGATGGAGAGGCCCTGCTCTGCCCGAGACTCGAAGGCAACAGTCCCGTCAGACCTGGACACCACACGGCCCTTCCTACCGGTCATCTGTGGCAGGGCAGGAACAAGGGCAAGGAACAGGCTGTGTGTGAGGGGAGGGGTCAGAACAACAACCTGGGGCTACAAAGGCTATGAGGTGGCACCAGAGGCACAGCCCAGGAAAGAGCAGAGTTAGTGTGGGTGGGAAGGGAGGACATGCAGGGAAAACTGGGGGTGGGGGTCCAGCCTGGGGTCCGAGGGCTGCACCCAGAACCGACAGGCCCAGGGGCACACAAGGTGTCATGGGAGATAGGCACTTTCTGCCCCCCCACCCCAAGCTGGACCCTGCAGTTGCCCCCCATCTAACAGTGTTGGCAGGGACCTGGAGTGGCCACCAGGGGGCACCAAAGCCTCAGTCTGGGTGGGGGGCCCCAGAGCTCACCTCGGCCACATGCTCAGGGCCCCCTAGTTGGTCGATGAGCTCATCCAGGGTGTTGACTGGCAGTTCCCGGCCCAGCACCCGCACCTTGGCTAGCAAGTCCTGCTTCAGCCGCTCCACCTGCTCTAGGATGCCGGGGCCATGGGGGTCCCGCTGTGGGGGGCACAGAGGGCCTGTGGGGCCACAGAGTCAGGAGGGACCAGCTAAGTGACCTGCCCACAACCCCACTCACAGGACTCAGCCTACTCAAGAGTGGTCCCCGCCAGCCTTGGGGACAGCCAGGTGCAGGGTAGGTGAGGGGGCCCCGACATTCTCCCTAACCCGACTGTATGAACCCAGCTTTGTTGCTGACCAGCTGTGGGGTGCTGACTTCCCCTCTCTGAACCTATTCCCCACAAGCAAAGAAGGGAAATGTGGGTCACAGGCCTCACCGCGGTCGTCGGCAGGAAGCCCAATGGCATCCACGATGACCACGTCATCGTCCACCAGGGATTCGGGGGAGGAGTGGAAGTCACTGTCCAGGCCAGCATCCGACTCGGTACTGCTGTCATCGCTGATTCGGATCACACCTGCTGCCTCATATGCTGGCCTGCATGCCTTGGCCCCACGGCCCCTCGGCCGCCCTGAAGGGGAGGAGCCAGGGGTTACCTTGGCCCAGCCCTGCTTCTCCATCCTGTGGGGGTCTGGCCCGGGGTCCAGCACACGGCAACTCATGAGCAGGCAGTGTGGCCAGAGGTTGCCCCCACCAGTTCGTCTTGGGAACCTGCGGTCGGGGCACCCTTCTTACTGCCCCCTGGATGCCCTCCTTGCAGGATGCCTGGGATTTCACTCCTCCCTAGCCCACCTTTGCAGGTGGATGCTGGGGAAGGGCACTTTGTGCAGCAGAGGGAGCAGCAAGAGTGACCAGCTGACCTGGGATGATGCTCAGAAAGGAGGGGCTGGAGGGAGGCCCAGGAGGGCCACAAGCCAAAGCTGCAGGCAGGTGGGTGCTTACGTTTTCTCTTACTGCCGGCCCCTCTGTCTCGCTTTCTTTTGGTTGAAGGAAAGTGCTTCTGAATTAGTGACAGGAAGACGCCCCTGAAAGTGAGAAGCAGAGTTTATTCTCACTATGAAGATGAGCATGCTGTCCTGTCCGCCGAGTGCGATTAGGTCCAGGGGACAGTGGGGCAGAGTCTCAAGGGGCAGTTTTGCTGCGATGGACTGGGTGTAGGGCTGGGGGTCTGGGTGGAGCTGACTACCTCTGAGGGACAAGGGGGTGGACACATCTGGTAACTCCCAACATCAGGGTAGGTGGGCTGGGTATGTGGGGCTGGGGGCTCCTGGAGAAAGGAGGCAATGCTGGGCCATGGGGATAAGCCAGAATGAGGGGGGGCGGGGGCGGCACATTGAAACCCATGCTTACTATGGGCTGGGAAGAGAGGCTTGGGGTTTTGGGGACCCTGAAGGCCAGTCCCTAAATTTTGAGGAGTCCTTCTTAAAACAGCACTATCCCCATGTGGGGGACAGGCTCCTAGAAGCTTCATTCTGAAATCTTGGGACCCTCCACCCTCTGATCCCCAAGTCACCACAGTTAACCCTTGTGGCTTTAAAGCTAAGCTGCGCCTCAGGTGTAAGGACAGGGATCAGCAAGTGAAGTCATGGGGCAGGGCCAGGCCACAGGTCACTGCTGGGGAGGCCCAGCGAGCCACAGAGTGAGGGATTCCCTGGTGTGGCCACCCTGCCCACCCCCGCTTGCATCACTCACTCGGCGGCTGAGACGAAGCAGTCAAGCTGCCCATCTCTTTCATCCAGCACCTCCCGCGTCCGTGCCTCGCCTGTGGACTGCAGCCCAATGACCACGCACTGTGGGGGATGAGGTGGGGGTGAGCCCACTTGGAACCCCCACCCATAGCTCTGGAGCATGGCCCCAGGGGGCCAGAGGGAAGCCCCTAAGTCAGAAACCCAGCCTGCCTCAGTTTCTCCTTCCTTCCTTCCTCCCTTTGGGTCCCATTGGCTGCCAGGGCCTCACACACCCAGACCCATGAAGGAACTCTGCACTGCGGCTAACATCTGACCTTAGCTCTCCAGACTCTCTCATTACTGTGTGTCTTGTTTCTTCTGGGGACTTGCCAGTTCTGGTCATGGAGAGCCCAGGGCAAGACCACTCCTGCCCCCTGCTGCAGGGAGCTGGGGTCAGGTGGGACCAGAACCTTTCGGACCTCAGCTCACCCTTGTCCTCCTGGACTCAGTCCAGCTACATTAGGGCTTGTCTGCAATTGTGAGATGGATATTAGTGCCTGTTCCACCAACTCACTCCCTCAGGCACCAGTGTAGGCATCTGGGGTGCAGCCATGAGGCCCAGCTACCACTGCCGCCAACTCACCTTGTCCTGGGCCAGTTCCTCCTGGGCCAGCTCCACCAGCCGGCGCACCTTGGCTGCAATGCACAGATACTTGAAGAAGCGCTGGTGGGCCGACCAGAACTGACCCCACAGGGACTTGCGGGACTCCAGGCCAATCCAGTCAGCTGCCTGCTGGAACACGCTCAGGGCCTCGGCCCACTGCAACGACACACCACACGTGGCCCAACTCACTACTGTCCGACTGTCCCCTAGGCCCCACCCTGCTGGAATGTGGGGCCAGGGTGGGGGAGGCTTGTATGCAGAGCAACACAAAGGCTCTGCCGATACCTGAACAGTCAGAAATGTTAAAAAACCAAAACATGTGGTTCCGTCTGTGGGCCATGATTTCACAAAGGGAAAGGGCATCTGCAGTGACTCTTGCGGCAGTTATCAGTGATCCTGCTCCCAGGAGACACTGGGCCATGTCTGCGACATCTGTAGTTGTCATGACTGGGAGCTGGGGGTTCTCCTGGCATCAAGTGGGTGGGAGCCAGGAATGCTGCTCAGCACCCAGGACGGACACCCACATAGGATGACCTGGTTCTGATGTCAGCAGTGCTGAGGGGGAGACCCTGTCTTGGTTGGAGGTAAGGATACAGCACAGGCAGAGCCAATGCTCAGGGCTTGTCTCATGTAGGTGTGCTCTGACAGTGAGGACATAGGAACCCTCCACACATGGAGAAGATGGTGAAGATGAGGGCCAGGCCACAGTGTACAGAGATGTGGACACTGGAAACAGCTTAGAAAGTACTCATGACATCATGGGGAGGTTGGTGAGGCCCAGCTGTGTGCCCACATCACCACAGTCACATAAGAATCCCCGCCTTGAACAGAACTGAGTCGCTAGGCTCCAGCCACAGACCTTGACAGGAGGGCTGGCTGCTTCCTCCTTTCTGTAACCTGACAAATCACTGTAGTGTTTTTAAAGACAGATGCTGAAGGTGACAGGGATGTAATTCCAAGAGGAAATGCATGTGTGTCCATGCAGTTAGAGACCCCTGGGCACCCTGCTCACCAATAGGGCTGCACGGTTATAGACCCGCTCGAAGGTCGGGTCCAGCGGGATCTCCTCAATTCGAAAAGTAACACCACTGAAGCTGAGCTGGCGAGCAATGTACATGCCACTGACCTTCATGTCCATGGCCACGATCTCCATGGCACCCACGCCCCTGTGGATGGAGACAAGGTTGCCTGAGCATTGGCAGGGACCTGCCTGACCACATGCTGAGTCCCATCAAGTGGTGGAGCTGCTCTGTGGAAGGGCTGACACCTGGAGCTGAGCCCTGGAGGGCAAGGAAGGGACAGGTGCACAGAGGGAATGCAGACAGCAGGTGCAAAGGCCCTTTGCTCCCATCTGCCTGACCCTCCTGGGCTGAGGAGGGGTTGGGGGGGGGGGTGTGGGAAAAGCAGGGAGGGACCCTTTCTCCTAGAACGATGGAAAGCGTAGACAGAGAAAGGGCAGGATTTGTGTTTTAAGTTCACTCTGGTTGCTGGAGGAGTGTGGGCCCAGATGTGGACTGGGCACACTGATGCCAGGCCTCTGCATGTGATGAGCCCCCTGTGGGCCTCTCAACTGCCCTGACACAGGCAGGGAGGGGCACTCACCTCTTCTCAATGGCGTGCAGAAAGTCCTCAAAGGTCCGGAAGGGTGTACCCTCACCCCAGATGCCCAGGCGGCTCATGTAGATCATGTTTCGGGGCTCAGAGGCACCTGGGGAGTTGAAGGTGGGAGTCACCATCAGCTCCTCCAACCCAGCAAGGTTTGGGGAGGATAAGGGACATGGCACCGGAAATGACCCAAGGACCAGGTACAGGGACCTGAAGGTCCCAAGAAAGCACCCACAGCCAAGGAGCTGGAGCCAGTTGGCAGAGGGGAGTCCCTGATAGGGGTTGGCATCCACGAAGATGTGGAAGTTACCACTGGCCCAGGGAGAGTGAGCTCCACCTTTGGCCAGGCTTCGAGGTCAATGAGTGGATGGCACTTGTGATTCCCCCACTATGGCTACACCAGGCCGGACAGCACTGAGTGTGTACGTGATCAGGCTTCCTCCTTGCCCCTGGCAGCTGCCCCCTCACCTGTGGCACTGGCATAGACCACCCTGGCCAGGGGCAGCTTGTTCTGCAGGTCCAGCACGGCCTTGCCCATCTTGGTGGAGCTGGCATTCTTGGCTTTGTGGCACTCATCAAACACGATCGTTGGTAGGTGTGAGTTAAGGGCTGTTCTGGAAGGTGATCATCCCAGCCTGCCCCCTCCTGGTTCAGGGAGCTCAGCAAGGTGCCCGGGGTATATGTGTGTCTGACCACAGATGGGGCCTTGGAGTGTGTGAAGCCACCAGAATGAGTGAGAAACAGCCTCTAGGCCCCTACACAACTACTGACGGAAATGAGTGTGACAGCCTTTTGAAGAGCTTACAGATGACACTGACACATACGGGCACCAATCACAGGAGCCTCTGGAAAAGAGAGGTGGGCCATGACTTCCCACCGGAAGCTGGGGTCTCTATGACTTCTCACAAATCTACACTAATCCCATTTTAAAAAAATATATTGAAGAAACAGCCCTGGCTGGTTTGGCTCAGTGGATAGAGCGTCGGCCTGCGGACCGAAGGGTCCTGGGTTCAATTCCGGTCAAGGGCATATGCCTGGGTCACAGGCTCAATCCCCACTAGGGGGTGTGCAGGAGGCAGTTGATCCATGATTCCCTCTCATCGATGATGTTTCTATCTCTCTCCCTCCCTCTCCCTTCCTCTCTGAAATCAATAAAAATATATTAAAAAAATATATATTGAAGAAACAAATTGTCATACGATGTAGAAAGTTCTTAATATTTTAAGGGGGAAAAAGTTACAGGCCCGCCCTCTCCCTCTCAGGAGCATGCCCTCACCTGTCCCACCTCCCTCTTCTCCACCCTCCCCCAGCCCCCAGCCCCCAGCACATTACCTTTGCCTTTCCCTCTCCTAAGCTACAAGGGCCCTTCTTTTGCTTCTGAAACCTCTTTCTTGAGCCTACGCAGCCCAGCCTACTGCCTCTGTAACTTTCTCTTATAATTTGAAAAACAAAAGTTAGACAAGTATGCCTATACTGAGCCTATTTTAAAAACAAGGTTTACACAGGTGCACATGTACACATGATGTGCATGTAAAGGGGGGGACAAAAGATTTGTGAAATCCAAATGAAAAGGTGAATTTGGGGCTGAGCATGCAGCCCCTGGGGTCGAACACATTTTTTTACACTATCCTTTTCCCCAGGCTGTGCAAGGTGTCATCTGGGTGCCCAGGACGCACCAATAACCTTGTTTCTTCTTTGGGCACCCAGCTGTTCTGCATTACTTAACCAGTAAATCCATACACTTGCCCATGTGACCAGAAAGGACACACAGGGCCCACGTCTCTCTTCTTATCTCTGACTGGGACCAGGAGCACCAGAGCTGGTCACCCCACTTCTGAATGACCCAAGACACAATGAGAAGGGGTGATGGGGCTCCCACAGGGCTGCATATAACACAGAAGCTGGAAACCCCCAGAATGCCCCTGTGACTGGGAAATGGCTGAGCAAGGACAGAACAGAGCAGCATGCTGCAGTGACAAGCAAACCTGCCCCGGCTAAGGTGGGGAGAACAGCAACATGAGATGGCACACAGAGGACAACCTGGGGAGGTGGCACAATGGAGGATGAGCACCCACAGGATGCCCATAGCACCAAGCCAGCCCAGGGCTGCAAGAGGGACATGGGAAGCAGCCTCCATGCCAGGGGCAGATCCTGTGAGTACAGGGGAGTTTGGGGGGGGGGGTGGTTTGCACAAATCCCCAGAACTGAGGGCCTCCCACCTGGTGCCCCACTTACGGGGTGAACCTGGGGGCTGGGGTTTGCAAAAGTTAACGAAGACCTGTTAAACTGTCTGTGCTCTTGCTGCCACTTTCCTATTCTTTGCTCTTCTAGTCGGTAGGAGTGGAAGACGAAGTTATCTGAGTATCCAAGTTTTGAGAGCGAAGGAGGGAAAGTTACAGACCCCCAAATCTTGGGGTGGGGACAGGAGGAAGCGGTCCGCACTCCACACCTCTGCCCAGGTGGCACATTCCCACTACCAAACACCACCCAGAGCCTGTGGCCACAGTCCTGTGGGCTGGAACCAGGGGGCCCAGCCAGACGGTGAGGGGCAGACAGCAGTGGTCACTGAGAGGGAGCCTCCCCTGGGGGCGAGCCTCCCAGGCACAGGGTCCTCTCACAGGAATTCCTCCCCCACCAGCTTCACGCCCTGGCCTCCAGGGCTCCCGGAGCCCCTCCAGTGCCTCCCTCAACCCTGCTTCTCCTACTCACAGGCCCCTCCCCTGAACCCCATTCCTGCAGCCACACCTCCCTCCCCTCACCCCCACCCTCCTCGCCCCTAGGCCCTGCCCCCTCCAGCCCAGTCCCACCCTCATTCCTCCCCGTCCTTTGACCACTCCAGTCCCCTCCTCCTCCCACCCTTGGTGCCCACCTTGCCCCCTCCTCTATTGTACCTGTTCCCTCAACCCCCTCCCACCCTCGGGTGCCCCTCTGCCCCCTCCTTCCTTCCCACCCCTCAGTGGGCTAGGATACCACGCCATCAAAGGCCGCCCCACACCATTCTAGGATCTGCCTGATTCGAGTGCGATGCTGCCCACCAGCCTGGCTCTCCCCAATCAGGGCGGAGTAGGTAGCGAACAGGACACCCTCTGAGGTAGTGTTGTCACCATACTTGATCTGGGGAGAGGGGTGGGTATAGGCACGTTTGCAAGGTCACCAGGACCCACCCCTCACCAGGAGATGGGGGAGAGGGCCACCCACCCACCTTGCTCAGTGCGTGCACCGAAATGTCAGGGGCATTGATGTCGCGCAGGTCACGCTCAGCATCGTACTTCAGATCGTTGGAGACGCTGAACCTGGAGGGTGCAGGCTGGTGGGTGTCAGCTATCCCCCACACCCCCTGGTCCCGTCCACCCCATGTACAGGGGGGACACTCACCACAGGGACTTCTTGCGGCCCCGCAGGTAGTTCTCAAGGATGATGCCAGCCACAGTGCGCCCTTTGCCCACGCCAGCACCATCGCCGATGAGGAAGCCCGCACGCTGCCCACTGGGGAGCAGGACCTCGTGTTGCTGTAGGTGTGTGGGGCAATGGTCAGGACCCCCCACACAGGACGGAGTCAGGTGGGCACCAAGACACCCCCGCCCTATGGGATGGATTGGGTGGGCACCAAAAAACCCCCATGGGGTACAGAGTCAGGTGGGGCATTGACACCATCCAACTAGGGATGGGTCGGTGGGAGACTCTGGAGTCACCTGGCAGGCATAGGTGATGGCCTCCAGCTGCAAGGCAGACAGGACCCCGCTGTCCGAGGTAGGCAGGGCAAGGGTGTAGGTGATGTCTGGTGGTGGGACGCTGGACAGTGTGCTGGTCTCCACAACACGGTCTGGATGCTGCTTCCCGACCTTGGCTGGAGGGGGGTGGTCAGGGTCTTAGCTGGGCTGGACCAGGATGTGGGAGGGACCGGGATGGGGGCCAGCAGAGCAGGGTGGGGGAAGGGGGCCCATCAGAGTTTTGCACAAAGGAGCGGGGGGCAGACCCATAACACCCTGGCTGGGCAGGGGGATGCTGGGCTGGGAGGAGGTGGGCTTACTTTCCATCGCAACCTCTGAGCCACCTCAGTTTTGGGCAAGGTTCAGATTACCACATTATAGAACCACCCCTCCCTCCACCCTAACAGGCCACTTCGCTGCTCAGGGAGCTGGAACTGGGC
>NW_005871431.1:480214-482328 GCF_000147115.1 Myotis lucifugus | reverse complement strand
CTCAGTTTTCCCACCTGTAAAATGGGTAGATCTTCGCTTCTAAGCCAGCCCAGGGTCTGACACATAGTAGGTGCCTCAGTGTGAATGGCCCTCCCTAGTCCCAGGAGGGGTGGGCAGGGTTGGGGAATGGCCCAGCTCACCTGGTAGCTGACGAGAAGTGGGGTGCTGGAAAGGGAGGACACAGGGTCCTCAAGGCCGGTAAATGGCCCACCGGGCAGGAACAACTGGAGGAGAGATGAAGGGGAGAGTGGACATGAGCCTGCAGGCTGGACATGCCAAGGAAACACCTGGATAGGACCACTGGCCTAGACTCAGGTTTTCCATGCCATCCTCATGCCCTCTGCCCAGGACCCGCTGTCTGCCTCCTTCCTGCTGCCTGCCAGCTAGTTCTGGTGGCCAAGACCTACTATGTGGCTACAAAACATGCTTCATGGAAGTAACATGGGCCATCCTCCCCAGTTCCACACAGACCCCCACCATCTCAAGACTGATGACTGTGAGTGCTGGATGCCCTGGACCACGAGTGTCATTTACAGTCTCAGAGGGACAAGGGTCACCAGGGGATTCAGTTATGTGATAACCAACTTGATTTTATGACTCCAGTTTTTTCCAAAGGCTAAGAACATGGCCAAAGTTTTCATATATATATATATACACACACACACACACACACACACACACACACACACACACATATATATTTTATTGGTTTCAAAGAGGAAAGGAGAGGGAGAGAGACAGAAACATCAATGAGAGAGAATCATTGATTGGCTGCCTCCTGCATGCCCCTTACTGGGGATTAAGCCCACAACCCAGGCATATGCCCTTGACCAGAATTGAATTCGGGACCCTTCCGTCTGCAGGCCAACACTCTATCCACTGAGCCAAACCGGCTAGGGCCAAAATTTTCTTTTCTTTTTTTTAAAAAAATATATTTTATTGATTTTTTACAGAAAGGAAGGGAGAGGGATAGGGAGTTAGAAACATCGATCAGCTGCCTCCTGCACACCTCCCACTGGGGATGTGCCCGCAACCAAGGTACATGTCCTTGACTGGAATCGAACCTGGGACCTTTCAGTCCGCAGGCCGACACTCTTTCCACTGAGCCAAACCAGCTAGGGCCAAAATTTTCTTCTTATTTATTTATTTATTTTTAAAAAATATATTTTATTGAATTTTTACAGAGAGGAAAGGAGAGGGATAGAGAGTTAGAAACATCGATGAGAGAGAAACATCGATCAGCTGCCTCCTGCACACCCCCCACTGGGGATGTGCCCGAAACCAAGGTACATGCCCTTGACCGGAGTCGAACCTGGGACCCTTGAGTCCGCAGGCCAACACTCTATCCACCGAGCCAAACCGGCTAGGGCCAAAATTTTCTTTTTAAAAAACGAAAATGCCCTGGCTCAGTTGGGGGGAGTGTGGTCCTGTGCACTGAAAGGCTATGTGCTTCGGTTGCGGGCTGGATTCCTGGCCCTGGTTGGGGCACATTCAGGAGACAGCCGGCCCATGTTTCTCTCTCACATCAATGTTTATCTCTCTTTCTCCCACTCCCTCTCCCCTCGCCTCTCTAAAAATCAGTGAAAGTGTCCTCAGGGAAGTTAGAAACCTATGTTCAAGTCCCTCTCCATTTTTTTTTTAAACTAACAAAAACAAACAACCTCAGCCAGGTTCCCAGAAGGCTGAGTCAGGGTTCCGGGAGGGTGGGCTGGCTCGCTGCATGGTGTGAGTGTTGGGTTTCGGCTGCCCTCACACCCTCTTCCCAGGAGCTGGAAGCCACCCAAGGGCCATGGAAGGCATGAGTAATGCCCCTGTCCTGCTGGGCCCTTTCACCCAGACACTGAGATGGGCCTGAATTGTCTACCAAAGCTGCCAAGGACAGGGACCTCCCTGGGCTGCCCTGGGCACTCCCTGTCCCCCTGCAGGCTCCATGCTTGGTGCCCCCACTGCCTGGTCCTGGGCATATGCTGGAGTCTGGGCCTGACATACCTGGGGACCCTGCTCACCTGTGACAGCTCTGGGCTGGCCTCATCTCCTGGTTCCCACCTGGCCACGCACAGGGCCCACTACTGACCTTGGGGTCCATCAGGCTAGTTCCTATCATAGGGTCTGTT
>NW_005871431.1:477297-479738 GCF_000147115.1 Myotis lucifugus | reverse complement strand
AAATCGGGGCGGGTGTGGTGGCAGAACACGGGCAGCGCCAAGCAAGTGGTGCAGTGGGGGGCGGGGCCGCGGGGCACGAGCAGCTGGGCTGTGAGGGCCCCAGCAGCCGGGGCTGCAAAAGCCTACCCTTGCATGAATTTCATGCATCGGGCCTCTAGTATATATATAAAATACATTTTTATTGATTTCAGAGAGGAAGGGAGAGGGGGAGAAAGATAGAAACATCAATGATAAGAATCATTGATTGGCTGGCTGCCTCCTGCACACCCCCTACTGGGGACCTAGCCAGAAAACTGGGCATGTGCCCTGACCAGGAATTGAACCGTGACCTCCTGGTTCATAGGTCGACACTCAACCACTGAGCATGTTACACCGGCTGGGCATCACAGGGTCCTTGCAGGAGCTGTTCCTGCCACCTGTCCTGGCCAATGACTCCTCCAGCCCGCAACCCCAAATGGCCTCTACAGAGGGAGTCCCACCACCTTTCTATCCCATCATGTGACTTTATGTTTAGCAAGCCCAGGATCTTTCCCCCCCAGCACAGCTGAAATTGGGGCTGAGTCATTCTCTGTAGGGGGCTGACCCAAGAACTGTGGAAGATAGAGCAGCATCCCTGGCCCCCACCCTCTCGGTGCCAGGAGCACCCCCAGTTGTGACAACAACAGATGTCCCCAGACATGGCCCAGTATTCCCTGGGGCAGGACCATCCTGGGTGAGAACCATGAGAAATGACATTTTGCTCATATCCTGGGGACCCCCATCTCCCCAGCAGGCCCAACACAGAGCAGGGTGTGGAGACTGAGCCACTGGAGGCACAGGAGGGGTGGTGCCCGGCTATGACAGCACCTACACAGAAGGAGGGTCAAGGTGCCCAACATAGTAGCTTCCTCCGCAAACCCTTGCATTTTCTGGGCTGTACAGGAAACGTGAGGACCCTGGACCAACAGCCTCATCAGTGTCTGAACAGCCCTGACCTGTCTACTGGCATGGAGGCCTCAGGGTGAACTGACCTTGTCTTGGGCGGAGGGGCCGGTGCTCACATCCCAGATGGTGGGCACCTGGCTGAGGCTGTCGGCGGGCAGGAAGTCAGGGGTATCTGCGATGTCTGAGAGGGAGTCCACAGATGAGGAGAAGATGGAGGCGTTAGAGAGGTCATCGAGGTACGAGGATTCCTGGAAGACAGGCTGGGTGAGGGCACAGCCAGGGCGGCCCCATGACAGGTGCAGGAGGGGTTAGCCAAGGGGCAGATGCTGCTCAGCCACGAGAGGAACAAGGCTCTGACACTGGCCACAACGTGGATGAATCCTGAAAACACGACACTTATGAGAGAAGCTAGACCCCATGAGCTGTGCACTGACCCCACTGAGTGACACTAGAAGGTGACACCCACTTCATGCCTTCCCTGGACCATTCCTGTGTGGGTGACACTAGTGTAGGGATTTGTCAGGACTCAGGGGCCCTGCACCTTTGGGAGAAGCCTGCTGCATGGAGTCTACACACAGTTTATAAACCTAAATTTAAAAAAAATCAGGAATGTCAGGCATTCATGCTGCCCCACACCCCCATCCCTCAGTCAGAGGCACCGAGTGCCTGGCTTGCACTGGACATCGGGACATGTGGAGACCAGCCCGCAGGGGTCCTGGACAGGCAGGGAGCAAGCCCCCAACCAGACTTCCCTGCAGTGGGTATCTGTTTTGCAGACAGGGACCTGGAAAGGCCAGGAGCTGGGGAGGGTGCAGGCGAGCAGCCCTCAGCCAACACTACCAGGAGAAAGCCCCACAAGAACCTCCCAGATGAGCACCTCCCCTCCAGCCTGCTCAGCCGAAGCCACAGAGGGCCAGGCACACTGACATCAGGCCCTAAGCATTTCAGTCAGTCTGTGGGAGCATTTCCCGAGCAGGCAGGGCCAGTGGCCTTGGCAGAGGCCACAGTGAGGATCCAGGCAGGGCTGCCCTCCTGGAGCCCCAGACCCTGTGCACCACTTACACACTGGAGGCACCGAAGAGCTATGGCCAGGTGTGCTGGGATACATGGGTGATGTGTGGGGGGACTCAGGGCTCAGTTTGATGGACTCCAGGGAGGAAGGGGACCCTGGAACCTACTCTAATGCACCTGTGATGCCACAATTAACTGGCCTGGGTCTCAGCCAGTGCCCAGGCCTAACCCATGCCCCTGTGAGGCCTATTTTCCTGGCTCCCCTCTCAGCAGTCTGAATCAGATTCCTATTCCGGAGGGTGGGGGTTTGGAGGGATCTGCAGGCAACCTCATCAGCTTCCCAGAAGTCCTGACTCTGACACCGGTGTATATACAGTCCCAGAAAGAGGCAGCTCCAAGGGAATGGGTGGGGAGGGGATAGAACTGGGTTCCACCCAGCAGCCTCCCCTGAGATGGCTGGATGCAAGGGCTCAGTCTTACCCATCTGCTGGACAAGATCGGTCCTG